>NW_027203715.1:897500-1157500 GCF_024711535.1 Dipodomys merriami | reverse complement strand
CCTAATCATAACCCCCACACTAACCCTAAACCTCTCCCTAACACTCATCCTTACCATAAACATCACACTAACCCTAACCCTAGTCCTTAATCTAACCCTCACCCTAACCCTAACCCTAACCCTTTCCCTAACCCTAAACCTGACCCTATCCCTCACCCTTATCTTAACCTTCACACTCAGCCTAAACCTCACCTTTAACCTTACCATCATCCTCACCCTAAACCTCACTCTAACCATAAACCTCATTCTAACCCTCATCCAACCCTTAAACCTAACCATCACCTTAATCCTAACCCTCACCCTCAACCTCATGCTCAGCCTAAACCTAATCCTAAGCCTAACCCTTACCCTAACCCTCACCCTCACCCTAGCCCTCACCTTAACACTAATCCTAACCCTAACCCTCATTCTAACCCTCACCCTCACCCTAACCCAAATCCTAAACCTAACCCTAACCCTCAACCTCACAGTAACCATTACCCAAACCCTCAAACTAACCCTAAACTTAACACGAACCCTAACTATCACCCTAAACCTAACCCAACCCTCACCCTAACCATAACCCTAACCCTCACCCTCACCCTCACCATAACCATAACCCTAACCCTAACAATAACCCAAAACCTAACCTTAACCCTCACCCTAACCATAACCCTCACCCTAACCCTAAATCTCAAACTAACATTTATCCTCACCCTAACACTAACCCTAACCCTAACACTAATCCTCACACTAACCCTAACCCTTACCCTAATCCTAAACCTCACCATAATGCTAACCCTAACACTAACCCTCACAATCACCCTAGCCCTCACCCTAATCCTAATTCTAACCCTCACCTTCACCGTAACCCCAACCCTCATCCTCACCCTAACCTCACACTAAACCTAACCCTAATCCTCAATGTAACCCTCAACCTGACCCTAACCCTAACCATTACCCTAACCCTAACCTAACCCTAACCCTCACCTTAACCCAAACCCTCACCCTAACACTTACCCTCACCCTAACACTAACCCTACCCTAACACTAACTCTCACACTAACGCAAATCCTAACCCTAACCTTAACCCTCCTCCTAACCCTCCCCATAACCCTATATCTAACGTAAACCTCACCCTAACCCAAACCCTAACCCTAACCTTACCCCTAAACTCCACCTTAACCTAAACAAAACCCTCACCCTCACCCTCAAACTCACTGTAACCCTAATCCTAGCCCTAACAATAACACTAACCTTATCCCTAACCCTAACCCTAAACATAACCCGCACACTCAGCCTCACCCTCACCGCAAATTTAACCCTAACCATAACACTAACAATAACCCTAACACTAACCCTAACCCTCACTCTAAACCTCACCCCCACCCTCAGCCTCAGCTTACCCCTAAGCCTAAACCTAACCCTAACACTCACCGTAACCCTAACCTTAAACATAACCCTAACCCTAACCCTAAACCTAAACCTAAACCTAACCCTAAAGCTAAACCTAATCTTCAGGCTCAGCCTCACCCTAATCCTAACCCTCAACCTAACCCTAAACCTAATCCTAACCCTAACCCTAACCCTCCCACTCACCCTCACCATAACCCTAATTGTAAACCTAAACCTATCCCTAACCCTAACCCTCACCCTAACACTCACCCTAGCCCTAACCCTAACCCTAACCCTAATCCTAACCCTAAACCTCATCCTATCCCTCACCATAACCCTAAGCCTAACCCTCACCCTAACCCTAACCCTAATCCTCACCCTTATGCTTGGACTAAAACTAAGCCTATCCCTCACCCTAACCTTCACCCCCACCCTATCCAACACTCTATCCCTAATCCTCACCATCACCCTAAACCTAATCCTCACCCCCACCCTCACCCACACCTTAACCCTAAACCTAAGCCTAACCCTAACAGTAACCCTCACACTCACCCTCACCCTAACACTAATCCTAACCATAACCCTAACCTTAACCTTAAACCTCACCCAAAATTTCACCCTAAACCTAACCCTCACCCTCAGCCTCAACCTCAAAGTAACTCTAACTCTAAACCTAACAATAACACTAACCCTAACCCTAACCATAACCATAACCCTCACCCTCAGCCTCAACCTCACACCAAACTTAACACTAACCAAAAAACTAACAATAACCCTAACCCTAATCTAACCCTAAATCTCACCATAACCCTAACACTAAAACTAAACCTAACCCTAACCCTAAGCCTAAACCTAATCTTCAGCCTCACACTCAACCAAAACCCAATACCTAACCCTAACCCTCACCCTAACCCTAAGCCTAAACCTAAACCTAAACCTAACCCTCACACTCTCCCACACCCTAACCCTAATACTAAACCTAATCCGATCCCTAGCCCTAACCCTCACCCTATGCTTCACCCTAGCCCTCACCCTAACCCTAGATCTAACCCTAGACCTCACCCTCACCCTAACCCTAATCCTAACCCTAGCCCTAAACCTCACCCTAACCCTGACCCTCAACCTCACCCTCACCGTCACCCTCACCTTAACTCTAACACTAACACTAACAATAACACTAATCCTAATCCTAAACCTAACCCTAACCATAACCCTAACCCTAATCCTAATACTCACCCTCAACCTAACACTAATTCTAACCCTAAACCCAAACCTAACCCTAACACTCATATCACCATAATCCTAACCCTCATCCTAACACTCACCCTAACCCTAACCCTAACCTAAACTTCACCCTAACACTAACCCTAACCCGCAACCTCACACTAGCCTTCACACTAACCATAATCCTAACCCTAATCCTCATCCTAAACCTCACACTAACCTTAACACTAACCATCACATTAATCCTAACCCTAATCCTAACCCTCAACCTAACCCTAAATCTCATGCTCGCTGTAAGCCTAACCGTAACCCTCACCTTAACCCTAAACTTAATGCGAACACTAACTCTCCCCCTAATCCTCACCCTAACCCTAACCCTCACTCTCACCCTCACCCTCAGCCTAACCCTAAGCCTAAGCCTAACCCTAACCCTAACCCTCACCCTCACCCTAACCCTCACCCTAACCCTCACCCTAACCTTAAATCTAACACTCACCCTAACCCTAACCCTCCCCCTCAGCCTCACAGTAACCCTAACTGTAACCCTAAACCTCATACTCACCCTAACCGTAACACTAACCCTAACCCTAAACCTCACCCTGACCCTAACCCTAAACCTTACCCTCACTATAGCCCTCACCCTAACCCTAATCCTAAAACAAACCCTCATCCTAACCCTCATCATAAGTCTAACCCTCACACTCAACCTCACCCTAACCTTAAACCTAACCCTCAAACTAACCCTAACCCTCACCCTCAGCATAACCCTTACCCTAACCTTCACCCTAACCCTAAACGTAACCTGAACCCTAACCCTCACCCTAACCCTAATTCTCCCCCTCAACTTCCCACTCAGCCTAACCCTAAGCCTAACCCTAAACCTTACCCTAACAATCACACTCACCCTCACCCTAACTCTAATCCTAACACTAACCCTAACCCTAACCCGTGCCCTAACTCTCACCGTAAACCTAACCCGAACTCTAACACTAACCCTAACCCTCAAACTAACCCTCACCAGAACACTAATTCTAACCCTAAACCTCACCCTCATCATAAACCTAACTCTAACCCTTACCCAAACCCTAAATCTCACAATAACCCTATCCCTCAACCGCTCCCTCACCCTCACCGTAACTCTAAACCTAACCCTAACAATAACACTAACCCTAACCCGAACTATCACCCTAACACTAATCCTCACCCCCAACCTCACCCTCAGCCTAAACATAAGCCTAAGCCTAACCCTTACCCTAACCCTTACACTCACCCTCACCCTAACGCTAATCCTAATCCTAAACCTATCCCTAATCCTCATGCTAACCCTCACCCTCATCCTAACTCTAACACTAACCCTAACCCTAAACCTCACCCCCCAACCCACCTCCTAACCCTAACTCTAACCATAAACCTCACCCTCACTCTAACCCTAAACCTAACCCTGAACCTCACCCTAAACCTCACCCTAACCCTCACCCTCACCCTCACCCTCAACCTCACCGTAACTCTAACCCTAACCCAAACAATAACACTAACCCTAACCCTAACCCTAAGTATAACCATAACCCTCACCATCAGCCTCACCCTCACCGCAAACTTAACCCTAACCATAACACTAACAACAACCCTAACCGTAAACCTCACCCTAACCAAAACCCACACCTGAACACTTACCCTCACCTTAACACTAACCCTAACCCTCACATTAACCCTAAACCTAACCGTAACCCTAAACCTCAACCTAACCGTCAACCTCACCCTAACCCTTACACTAACACTAAACCTAACCCTCACCCTAACCATACCCCTAACCCTATATCTAACCATAAACCTCACCCTCACACTAACCCTAACCCTAACACTTAACCCCACCCTAACCCTAACCCTAAACCTCACTCGCAATCTCAACCTCACCATAACTCTAACCCTAACCCTAACAATAACCCTAACCCTAACCCTAACCCTAAGCCTAACCTTAACCCTTACCCTAATTCTAATCCTAACCCTAAACCTAACCCTCACCATCATCCTAACTCTCACCCTAACCCTAACTCTAACACTACCCCTAACCCTAACCCTCACCTTCAGCCTCACCCTAACCCTAACTCTAACCCTAAACCTCACCTTCAATGTAACCCTAACCCTAACCTTAACCCTCAACCTAACCCTCACCCTAACCATACCCCTAACCCTATATCTAACCCTAAACCTCACCCTCACACTAACACTAACCCTAACACTTAACCCCACCCTAACCCTAACCCTAAACCTCACCCGCAACCTCAACCTCACCATAAATCTAACCCTAACCCTAACAATAACCCTAACCCTAACCCTAACCCTAAGCCTTACCCTAACCCTTACCCTAATTCTAATCCTAACCCTAAACCTAACCCTCACCATCATCCTAACCCTAACCCTAACCCTAACTCTAACATTACGCCAAACGCTAACCCTCAAATTCAGCCTCACCCTAACCCTAACTCTAACCATAAACCTCACTTTCAACCTAAACCTAAACCTAACCTTAACCCTCAACCTCACCCTAAACCTAACCCTAAACCTCACCCTCACAATACCCCTCATCCTAAACATAATCCTAACTCTAAAACTGATCCAAACACTCCTCATAACCCTAAAATTAGCCCTCACCCTAAACCTAACCCTAAACCTGAACCTCACCTTCAGCCTAACCCTAACCTTCACCCTAACCCTCACACTCACCCTAAAACTAACCCTAATCCTAAACCTAACCCTATCCCTAAACATCAACCTAAACCTCACGCTCACCCTAAACCTAACCCTCAACTTAACCCTAACCCTCACTCTCAGCGTAAACCTAACCCTAACCCTAACCCTCACCGTAACCATAAACCTAACCCTAATCCTAAACTCCACCCTAAACTTAACCCCCAACCTAACCCTAACCCTAACCTTATACTCACCCCCACCCTCACCATCAGCCTAACCCTAAGGCAAACCCTAACCCTAACCCTAACCCTAACCCTCACCATAACCCTAAAACTAACCCTAACCCTAACCTTAAACCTAACTTTAAATCTAACCCTAAACCTAAACCTTATCCTCAGACTCACCCTCTCCTTAACCCAAACATTAATCCTAACGCCCATCCTAACCCTAAGCCTAACCCTAACCTTCACCCTAACCCTCACACTCACTCTCACCCTAACCCTAATCCTAAACCTAACCCTATCCCTAACCCTAAACCTCACCCTAAGCCTCACCCTAGCACTCACCCTAACCCTAACCATAACCCTAAACCTCACTCTAACCCTCACCCTAACCCTAACCCTAACCCTCACACTCCTGCTCGGCCTAAGCTTAAGCTTAAGCCTAAGCCTAGCCCTAACCCTAACCCTCATCCTAACCATAACTGGAACAGTAACATTAACACTAACACTAAACATAACCCTCACCCTAAGCCTCCTACTAACACCATATCTAAATCTAAACCACACGCTCACCCTAACCCTAACCCTTAACCCCACCCTAACCCTAACCCTAACCCTCACCCGCACCCTAACCTCATCTTAACCCTAACCCTAACAATAACACTAACACTAACCCTAACCCTCACCCTAAACCTAAACCTAACCCTCACCCTAACCCTCAGCCTAACCCTAAGCCTAACCCTAACCTTAACCCTTACACTCACCCTCACCCTAACCCTAAGCCTAACCTTCACCCTAACCCTAACCCTCACCCTCACCCTCAGCCTAACCCTAAGCCTAACCCTAACACTAATACTAATCATCACACTCACCCTAAATCTAACACTAACCCTAAACCTAACCCTCACGGTCAGCCTCACCATAACACTAACTCTATGCCTAATCCTCACCCTCACCCTTACCTTAACCCTAACCCTAAATCTCACCCTAACACTAACCCTAAACCTCGCCCAAAACCTAGCCCTCTCCCTAACCCTAATACTAAAACTACCTCTCACCCTAACCCTCCCACTAACCCTAACCCTAACCCTCACCATAACCCTAACCCTCATCCTCAAAATCACCCTCAGCCTAAACCTAAGCCTAACCGTAAAGCTAACCTAAACACAAATATTCATCTTCACCCTAACCCTAATCCTAACCCTATCCCTAACCCTAACACTCCGCCTAACTCTCACCCTAACCGTAACCCTAACACTAACCCTAACCATAACCCTCAAACTAACCCTCACCCTAACCCTATCCATAACCCTAAACCTCACCCTAAGCCTCACCCTAGCCCTCACCCTAAACCTAAACATAACCCTAAACTTAACCCAAACCCTCACCGTAACCCTACAACTAACCCTAACCCTAACCCTAACCCTAACGCTAAAACTAACAGTAATCCTGAGCATCATCCTAATGCTAACCCAAAAACTAAACCTAACCCTAACCCTAACCCTAAACCTAACCCTAACCTTAACCCTCAACCTAACCCTCACACTAACCATAAACCTAACCATCACCCTAACCCTAACCCTCAACCTCAACCTCAAGCTCAGTCTATCCCTAAGCATAAGCCTAAGCCTATCCCTCAACCTCAAGCTCACCATCACTGTAACTCTAACCCTAACCCAAACAATAAACTAATCCTAAGCCTAAACATAACCCTAAGCCTAACCTTAACCTAATCCTAACACTCACTCTCACTCTAAGCATAATCCGATCCCTAACCCTCACCCTAATGCAAACCCTCACAGTTACAGTAACCTTAACTCTCATCCTATCCCTGACCCTAACACTAAACCCTAAACCTAAACCTCACCCTAACACTAACCCTAACCCTCACACTCTCCCTAGCCCTCACCCTAACCCTAATCCTAACCCTAATCCTCATCCTAACCCTCACCCTAACACTAACACTAACCCACACCCTAACCATAACTCTCACCCTAAACCTAACCTTAACCCTCACACTCACCCTAACCTGTACCCTAAAACTAATCTTATCACTAAGCCTAATCCTCACACTCACCCTCACCCTCACTGTAAACCTAACTCTAACACTAACCCTAACCCTAACCCTCACCCTCAGCCACACCCTAACCTTAACTCTAACCCTAAACCTGACCCTCACCCTAACCCTAACCCTAAACCTAACCCTAAATCTCACCCTAAACCTAACCCTAAACCTCACCCTCACCTTAGCCCTCACCCTAACCCTAATCCTAACCCTAACCCTCATCCTAACCCTCACCCTAACACTAACCCTCACCCTCACCCTCACCTTCACCCTAACCCTAACCCTAACCCTAACCCTAACTCTCACCCTAACCCTAAACCTAACCCTCACCCTCACCGTAACCCTCAACTTCACCCTCACATTCAGCCTAACACTAAGCCTAACCCTAACCCTAACACTAACCCTCACACTCACCGTAACCCTAACCCTAATCTTAATCCTAACACAAACCATAACCCTCACACTAACCCTAAACATCACCCTAATCCTAAACCTCACCCAAACCCTAAACCTAACCCTAACCCTCACCCTCACCCTAACCCTGACCCTCATCGTCACCCTAAACCTCACACTAACCCTAACACTAAACCTCAATCTAACACTTAACCTCACCCTAACCCTAACCCTAACCCTCATCCTAAACCTAACCCCCACCCTTACCATAACCCTCACCCTCAGCCTAACTCTCACCTTTACCCTTACCGTCACCCCCACCCTAGCCCTCACCCAAACCCTAATCCTCACGCTGACCCTAAACCTACTCCTAAACCTCACTCTCGTCCTAACCCTAACTCTAACACTAAACCTAACACTAAATCTCACCCAATCCTTAACCCTAACCCTCACCCTCAACCTCATGCTCAGCCTAACCCTAAGCCTGAGCATAACTCTTACCCTAACCCTCACCATCACCCTAGCTCTCACCCTAACCCTAAGCCTACCCCTAACCCTCAACCTAGCCCTCACCTTAACCTGAAACCTAACATCACGCTAACCCTAATCCTCACCCACTCCCTCACCCTCAGCCTAACCCTCAGCCTAAGCCTAAGCCTAACCCTAACTCTCACACTCACCTCACCCTAAAACTAATCCTACCCCTAACCCTAACCCTAAACCTCATCCTAAACCTCACCCTAACCTTAACCCTAACACTAACCCTAACATTAACGCTCGACCTAACCCTCCAACTAAGTCTAAATCTAACCCTAAACTTCACACTCACCCTAACCCTAATCCTAACCCTAACCCTAAACCTCACCCTAACCCTAACCCTAACCCTCACCCTGACCCTCACCGTAACCCTAAACCTAAACCTAACAATAACACTAACCCTAACCCTAACCCTAACTCTAACCATAACCCTCACCCTCAGCCTCACCCTCGCTGCAAACTTAACCCGAACCATAACACTAAAAATAACCCTAAAATTAAGCCTAACCTAACAGTAACTCTAATCCTAACCACCACCCTCACCCTCAGCTTAACCCTGAGCGTAACCGTAACCCTAAACCTAACACTAATCCTCAGCCTCAGCCTCACCCTAACCCAAACTCTACCCCTAATCCTCACCCCAACTCTAAGCCTAATTCTAACCCTAACCCTAACCCTCACACTCACCCTCACCCTAAACCTCACCCTAACCCTAACCGTCATCCTAACCCTCCCCATAACCCTAACCCTAACCCTAACACTCACCCTAAACCTAACCCTAAACCCTACCCTAACCCTAACCCTCACCCTCAACCTCAGCCTAACCCTAAGCCTGTCCCTAACCCTAATCCTACTATTAACCCTAATCCTAAACCTCACCCTCAACCTAAACCTCAACTTAAGGCTAAGCCTAACATTAATCCTAACCCTAGCCCTCGCCTTCAGCCTCACCCTAACACTAACTATACCACTAAACCTCACCCTGAACCTAAACCTAAACCTCATCCTCACCCTAGCCCTCACCCTAACACTAACCCTAACCCTAACCCTCACCTTAAGCCTGACCCTAACAATAATTCTAACACGAACTCTCACCCTCAGCCTCACCCTAACCCTAACTCTAACTCTAAACCTCACCCTGACCCTAACCCTAAACCTAACCCTATCCCTAAACCTCATCCTATCCCTATCCCTAACCCTCACCCTCACCATAACTTCAACCCTAAACCTAACACTAACAATAAACCTAACCCTAACCCTAACCCTCACCCTAACCCTAACCATCACCATAACGCTTACCCTTACCCTAATACTAACCCTAACCCTAACACTAAACCTCACACTAACCCTAAACATTACCCTAACCATAAACTTCACCCTAACACTAACACTAAACCTCACCGTCTCGCTAGACTTCGCCCTAACCCTAATCCTCATCCTCACCCTAAACTTCACACTAACTCTAACACTAATCCTCAATCTAACCATCACCCTCACCCTATCCCTAACCCTAACCCTCACCCTAACCCTAAACGTCACCTTTCCTGTAACCCTCAACCTCAGCTTAACCCTCACCTTTACCGATACTGTCACCCACACCATAACCCTCACTCTAACCCTAACCCTCCCCCTACCCCTAACTCTACCACTAAACCTCACCCTCACCCTAACCTTAAATCTAACCCTGAGCCTAATACTAACCCTAACCCTAACCCTAACTGTAACCATCACTCTAACCCTAATCCTCACCCCCACCGTCACCCTCAGCCTAACCCTAAGCCTAAGCCTAAACCTAAACCTAAACCTCACACTCACCCTCACCCTAACCTAATCCTAACCCTAAACCTAACCCTAAACCTCAACCTAACCCTCACCTAACTTTAACCCTAACACTTAACCTAACCCTAACCCTCGACGTAACCCTCCAAATAAACCTAAATCTAACCCTAAACCTCAAGCTCAACCTAACGCTAATCCTAACCCTAACCCTAATCCTCACCCTAATCCTAACACTCACCCTCACCCTCACTCTCACCCTCACCATAACTCTAACCCTAACCCTAACAATAACAGTAATCCTAAACCTAAACCTAACCTAAACCTAATGCTAACACTCAACCTCACCCTAACCCTAACCCTAACCCTAACCCTAAGCCTAACCCTTACCCTAACTCTCACTGTAACCCTAACCCTCAACCTAACCCTCACCCTAAACCTAACCCTAAAGCTAAACCTTACCCTAACACTAACCCTAATCCTCAACTTCACCATAGCCCTCACCCAAAACCCTAGTTGTAAACCTAATCCTTATCCTAACCCTCACCCTAACTCTAAGCCTAACCCTAATCCTAACCCCAACCCTCACTGTAACCCTAACACTAACCCTAACCCTAAACCTAACCTTAAATTTAACACTAAACCTAATCCTAATCCTCAGCCTCACCCTCACCCTAATAGAAACCGTAACCCTAACCCACATCCTAACGCTGAGATTAACCCTAACCCTAATCCTAACCCTCACACTCACCCTAACCCTAACGATAATCCTAAACCTAACCCTATAAGTAACCCTAAACCTCACCCTAACCCTCAGGCTAGCCCTCAACCTTACACTTATCCTAACCCTTACCCTCACCATAACCATAAACCTCACCATAACCCTAACCCTCACCCTAACACTTACCCTCACACTATCACTAAGCCTAACCCTAACACTAACTCTCACACTAACCCTAAACGTCACCCTAACCCTAACACTCACCCTAACACTAACCCTAACCCTCACCCTCACCCTAGCCTTCACCCTAACCCTAACCCTCAACGTCATCCTCAACCTCAGCCTAACCCTAACCCTAATCCTAATCCTAACCCTCACCCTCACCCTAACCCTCACCCAAAACCAAACCCTAAACCTAACAATAACCCTAACGCTAACCCTCCCCCTAACCCTAACACTAACCCTAAACCTCACCCTCACCCTAACTCTAACCCTAAGCCTAACATTAAACTTCACCCTCACACTCACCCTAGCCCTTACCCTAAACCTAACCCTCACACTAACACTCTCCCTAACCCTAACCCTCACCCTCAACCTCACCCTTAGCCTAACCCTCATCCTAACCCTAAACCTAAACCTACCACACACACACTCACGCTCACTCTAACCATAATCCTGTCCTTAAACCTGTCTAACCCTAACACTCCCCCTAACTCTGACCCCAACCCCAACCCTAAAACTAACCCTTACCCTAACCCTCAACCTAAACCTCACCCTAACCCTAACTCTAAACCTAAACCTCAACCTCACCCTAACCCTAACTCTAACCCTAACCCAAAACCTAAGCCTCACCCTAACATTAACCCTAAACCTAACACACAACTTCTTCCTCAGCCTAACCCTAAACCTAACCCTCACACTCACCCAATCCCTAACCCTAAACCTCACCCTAACCCTAACCCTCACCCTCAACCTCAGCAAAAACCTAAGCCTATTCCTAAACCTAACCCTAACCCTCACACTCACACTTACACTAATCCTAATCCTACTCCTAAACCTAACCCTAAACCTCAACCTCATCCTAACCCAAACACTCACCCTCACCCTCACCATAACTCTTACCCTAACCCTAACAATAACCGTAATCCTAACCCTAAACCAAACCTTAACCCTAACCCTAAACCTAATGCTAACACTCAACCTCACCCTAATCCTAATCCTAACCCTAACCCTAATCCTAACCCTAACCATCACCCTCACCCTAACCCTAACCCTAAACCTTAGCCTAACACTTACCCTAAACCTCACCTTCACCCTAGCCCTCACCCTAACCCTAATTGTAACCTAATTCTCATCCTAACAATCATCCTAACTCTAAGCCTAACCCTAACCCTAACCCTAAGCCCAACCCTCACTGTAACACTAACACTAACCCCAACACTAACACTAACCCTAAACCTAAAACTAAACCTAACCCTAATCCTCAGCCTCACCCTCACCCTAACTCAAACCCTAACCCTAACCCTCCTTTTAACTCTAAGCCTAACTCTAACCCTAATCCTAACCCTCACACTCACCCTCAACCTAAACCTAATCCTAAACTTAAGCCTATCCCTAACCCTAACACTCACCCTAACCCTCAGCCTAGCCCTCACCCTTACACTTATCCTAACCCTAACCCTCACACTAACCATAAACCTCACCTTAACACTAACCCTCACATTAACGCTTACCCTCAACCTAACACTAACACTAACCTTAACACTAACACTCACACTAACCCTAAACATCACCCTAAACCTAAACCTCACCCTAACACTAAACCTAACCCTCACCCTCACCATAGCCTTCACAATAACCCTAATTCTCATCCTCACCATAAACCTCACACTAACCCTAACACTAATCCTCAATCTAACCGTCAACCAAACCCTACCACTAACACTAACCCTCACCCTAACCCTTACCCTCACCCTTACTGTAACCCTCACCCTCAGCCTAAACCTCAACTTTACCCTTACCGTCACCTCCACGATAACCCTCACTCTAACCCTAACCCTCACCCTAACCCTAACTCTACCCCGAAACCTCACCCTCAGCCTAACCCTAAGTCTAACCCTAACTCTAACACTAACCCTCAACCTAACCCTAAACCTAACAATCACCCTAACACTAATCCTCACCCCCACACTCACCCTCAGCCTAACCCTAAGCCTTAGCCTAACCCTAATCCTAAACCTCACACTCACCCTCACCCTAACCCTAATCCTAACCCTAAACCATAAACCTTACCCTCACCCTAAGCCTAACCTAACCCTAAACCACAACCTAACCCTCACTCTAACCTTAACCCTAACACTTACCCTAACCCTAACTCTCGACTTAAACCTCCAAATAACCTAAATCTAGCCATAAACCTCACCCTCACCCTAACCCTAAACCTAACCCTAACCCTAAACCTCACCCTAACCCTAAACCTCACCCTAACCCTAACACTCACCCTCACCTTCACCCTCACCATAACTATAACCCTAACCCTAACAATGACAGTAATCCTAACCCTAAACCTAACCCTAACCCTAACCATAAAGCTAACACTCAACCTCACCCTAACCCTAATCCTAACCCTAACCCTCACCCTAACCCTAACCATCACCCTCACCATAACCCTAACCCTCATCCTAACCCTTACCCTAACCCTAACCCTAACACTAAACCTTACCCTAACACTAACCCTAATCCTTACCTTCACTCTAGCCCTCACCTTAACCCTAATCATAAACCTGATCCTCATTCTAACCCTGTCCCTAACTCTAAGCCTAACCCTAACCCTAACCCTAACCCTAACCCTCACTGTAACGCTAACACTAACCCTAACACTAACACTAAACCTTAACCTAACCCTAATCCTCAGCCTCAGCCTCACCCTCACCCAAACCCTCACCCTAACCCTCATCCTAACTCTAAGCCTAATGCTAACCCGAATCCTAACCCTCACACTCACCATCACCCTAAACCTAATCCTAAACCTCACCCTATCCCTAAACCTAACCCTCACCCTAACCCTTAGCCTAGCCCTCACCCTTACACTTATCCTAACCCTAACCCTCACCCTAACCATAACCCTCACCCTAACCCTAAAACTCACCCTAACACTTACCCTCAACCTAACACTAACCCTAATCCTAACATTAACCCTAACACTAACCCTAAACATCACCCTAACCCTAAACCTCAACCTCACCCTAGCCTTCAGCCTAACCCTAACCCTCATCCCCACCATAAACCTCCCACTAACCCTAACACTAATCCTCAATCTAACCCTCAAACTCAGCCTAACGCTAACACTAACCCTCACCCTAACCCTAACCCTCACCCTTACCGTAACCCTCAAAATCAGCCTAACCGTCAACTTTACCCTTACAGTCACCCCGACGATAACCTGCACCCTAACCCTAACCCTCACCCTAACTAAAACTGTACCCCTAAACCTCACCCTCAACCTAACCCTTACTCTTACCCTAACCCTAACACTAATCCTCACTGTAACCCTAAACCTAACGCTCACCCTCACCGTAACCGTAACCCTAACCCTAAACCTAACAGTAACCCTAAACCTAACCCAAACCCTCACCCTAAACATAACACTCACCCTAAACCTAACCCTCACCCTAACAATTACCCTCACCCTAACACTAACCCTAACCCTAATACTAACCCTCAAACTAACCCTATTCTTCACACTAATCTTAAAAGTCACCCTAAATCTAACCCTAACCCTAATCCTCACCCTCATCCTAACCCTCACCCTTACCCTAATCCTAACCCTCATCCTCACCATATACCTCAGACTAACCCTAACCCTAATCCTCAATCTAACCCTCACACTAATCCTAACCCTAACCTTTACCCTAACCCTATAACTAACCCTAACACTCACCCTTATCTTAACCCTCACCCTCAGCCGAAACCTCACCATTACCCTTACCATCATCCTCACCCTAAACCTCACCCTAACCCTAAACCTCATCCTAACCCTCACCCCAACCGTAAACCTAACCATCACCCTAAACCTAAACCTCAACCTCATCCTAGCCCTCACCCTAACACTAATCCTAACCCTAAACCTAAACCTCACCCTAATCCTAACCCTAACCCTCACCCTCACCATAACTCTAACCATACCACTAACAATAACACTAACTCTAACCCGAAACCTAACCCTAACCCTACCGCTAATCCTAGCACACACCCTCATGCTAACCCTAATCCTAACCATAACCCTCAAACTCACCCTCACCCCAATCCTAACACTAATCCTAACCATAACCCTAAACCTCACCCTAACCCTCACCCTATCCTTAACCCTAAAACTAACCCTAACCCTAACCCTCGACCTAACCATCCAACTAACCTGAATCTAACCCTAATCCTCACCCACACCCTAACCCTAATCCTAACCCTAACTCTAAACCTCACCCTAATCCTAACCCTAACTCTCACCCTCACCCTCACCATAACTCTAACCATACCCCTAACAATAACACTAACCCTAACCGGAAACCTAACCCTAACCCTAACCCTAATCCTAGCACACAACCTCATGCTAACCCTAATCCTAACCCTAACCCTCACACTAACCCTAATCCTCACCCTCACTGTAACCCTAACCCTCAACCTAACCCTCACCCTAACACTAACCCTAACCCTAAACCTTAATCTAACACTAAACCTAACCCTCAGCCTCACACTAGCCCTCACCCTAACCGTAATCCTAACCCTAATCATCATCCTTACCCTCACCCTAACCCTAACCTTAAACCTCACCCAAACCCTAACCCTAACTCTAATTCTCAACCTAACCCTAAACCTCAAGCTCAGCCTAACACTAAGCCTAACCCTAATCCTAACGCTCACACCCACCCTCAAACTTACCCTAAAACTAATCCTTACACTAAGCCTAACCCTCACCCTCAACTTAACCCTAAATCTAACACTAACCCTAACCCTAACCCTAAACCTCACCCTAAACCTAACTCTAAACCTCACCCTCACAATAGCCCTAACCCTAACCCTAATCCTAACCCTAAAGCTCACCCTAACACTAAACCTAACCCACACCCTCACCCGCACCCTAACCCTAATCTGAACCCAAACCCTCAACTTAACCCTAAACTTAAACCGAACCCTAACTCTCACCCTTAACCTAACCCTAACCCTCACCCTAACCCTAACCCTAAACCTCACCCTCACCCTTGCCCTCATCCTCAACCTCTCCCTCAGCCTAAACCTAAGCCTAACCCTAAACATAACCATAACACACACACTCACCCTCACCTTAACCCTAATCCTAACGCGAACCTTCATCCTAACCCTCCCCATAACCCTAACCGTCACCCTAAACTTAAACCACACCCTCACCCTCAGCCTAATCCTAAGCATAACCCTAACCCTAAACCTCACACTCACCCTAACCCTAACCCTCAATCTCACCCTAACCCTAACCCTCACCATCAACCTCAGCCTAACACTAAGCCTATCCCTAACCCTAACAATAACTCGTACACTCACCCTAATACTAACCCTAATCCAACTCCTAACCCTTACCCTAACCCTCACCCTCAAACTAACCCTCACCTTAAGCCTAACCCTAACATTAATCCTAACCCTAACCCTCACCTTCAGCCTCACCCTAACACTAACTCTAACACTAAACCACACCCTGACCCTAACCCTCAACCTAACCCTATCCCTAAACCTCATCCTAGCGCAAAACCTAAACCTCACCCTCACCCTCACCATAACCTTAACCCTAACACTAACGCTAACAATAACGCTAACCCTAACCCTAACCCTCACCCTAAACATAACCCTCACCCTAACCCTCACCCTAACTCTCACCCTAACCCTAACCCTCACTCTCACCGTAACCCTCACACTCAGCCTAACCCTCACATTTAACCTTACAGTCACCCCCAACCTAACTCTAACCCTAACCCTCAACTTAACCCTCACACTAACCCTAACTCTAAACCTAACCCTAACACTATCCCTCACCCTAACCCTAACCCAAACCATCACCGTAACCCTTATCCTCACCCCCACCCTCACCCTCAGCCTAAGCCTAAGCCTAAGCCTAAGCCTAACCCTAACACTAAACCTCACACTCACCCTCACCCTAACCCTAATCCTAACCCTAAACCTAACCCTAAACCTCAACCTAACCCTCAACCTAACCTTAACCCTAACACTTATCCTATCCCTAACCCTCGACTTAAATTTCCAACTAAACCTAAATGTAAGTATAAACCTGACCCTCACCCTAACCCTAATCCTAACCCTAACCCTAAACCTCACCCTCACCCTAGCCCTCACCCTAACCCTAATCCTAACCCTAACCCTCATCCTAACCCTCAACCTAACTCTAAGCCTAACCCTAATCCTCATCCTCACACTAGCCCTCACCCTAACCCTAATTCTAACCCTAACCCTCACCCTAACCCTAACACTCATCCTCACCCTAAGCCTCAAACTAACCCTAACCCTAATACTCAATCTAACCCTCACGCTCACCCTAACCCTTACCCTAACACTTACCCTAACCCTAACCCTAACCATAACCCTCACCCTTATCTTAACCCTCACCCTCAGCTTAAACCTAACCTTTACCCTTACCAACATCCTCACCCTAACACTCACCCTAACCCTAAACCTCATCCTAATCCTCACCCTAACTGTAAACCTAAACATCACCCTAACCCTAACACTCACCTCAACCTCATGCTCAGCCTAACCCTAAAACTAAGCCTAATCCTTACCCTAACCCTGACCCTCAACCTAGCCCTCACCCTAACACTAATCCTAAACCTAACCCTCATCCTAACCCTCACCCTAGCCCCAACCCTAACCATCACCCTAAACCTAATCTTCAACCCCACTGTCACCCTCAGCCTAACCCTAAGCCTAAGCTTAAGCCTAACCCGCACACTCAACTTCACCTTCACCCTCACCCTACTCTTAACCCTAACCCTAACCATAACCCTAAACCTCAACCTAACTCTCACTCTAACCTTGACCCTAAAACTAACCCTAACCCTAACCCTCAACCTCACCCTGCAACTAACCCTAAATCTAACCTAAACTTCACCCTCACCCTAACCCTAATCCTAATCCTAACCTAAACCTCACCCTAACCCTAAGCCTAACCCTCACCCTCACCCTCACCCTCATCATAACTCTAACGCTAACCCTAACAATAACACTAATCCTAACCCTAAACCTAACCCTAACCCTAACCCTAACTGTAATGCTAACACTCACGCTCATGCTAACCCTAATCCTAACCCTAACCCTCACCCTACCTCTAATCCTCACCCTCACCGTAACCCTAACCCTCAACCTAACCCTCACCCTAACCCTAACCCTAACCCTAAACCTTAATCTAACACTAACCCTAACCCTCACCCTCAACCTTGCCCTCAACTTAACCCTAATCCTTACCCTAATCCTTATGCTTACCCAGACCCTATCCCTAACCTTAACCCTCACCCTAACCCTAACCCTAAAACTAACCCTCAACCTAACCCTAATCCTCACGCTCACCGTAACCCTAACCCTCACCCTCACCCTCATACTGCGCCTAACCCTAAGCCTAACTATAACCCTCACACTCACCCTAAACCTTACCCTAATCCTAATCCTAACCCTAACCCTAACCCTCACCCTCAGCTTCACCCTAACCCTAACTCTAACCCTAAACCTCACAATCTCCCTAACCCTAACTAAAACCATAACTTTAAACCTCACCCTCACATTCACCCTAGCCCTTATCCTAACCCTAATCCTAACCCTAACCCTCATCCTAACCCTCCCCATAACCCTAAGGCTCAGCTTCAACCTCAACCTCTGCCTAATCCTAAGCCTAACCCTAAACCTAAACTTAACACACACCCTCCCCAGCACTCTAGCCCTAATCCTATCCCTAAACCTAACCCTAATCCTAACCGTCCCCCTAACTCTTACCGTAACACTAACCCTAAAACTAACCCTTATCATAACCTTCTACCTAAACCTCCACCTAACACTAACTCTAACCCTAAACATCACCCTCACCCTAACCCTAACTCTAACCCTAATCCAAACCATAAACCTCACCCTAATATTAACCCTAACCCTAACACTCGACCTAAGCCTCCATCTAAACCTAAATCTAATCATAAACCTCACCCTCACCTTAACCTTAATCCTAAACCTAACCCTAAACCTCACCCTAACCCTAACCCTAACTGTCAAACTAACCCTCACCCTCAGCCTAACCCTAACCCACACCCTCACCCTCAGGCTAATCCTAAAACTAAGCCGAACCCTAACCCTCTCACTCACCCTAACCCTAACCCTAAAACTCACCCTAACCCTAAACCTAACCCTCAAACTTAGCCTAAACCTAAGCCTAACCCTAACATTAATCCTAACCCTAACCCTCACCCTCAGCCTCACCCTACCCCTAAATCTAACACTAAACCTCACCCTGACCCTAACCCTAACCAGAACCCTATCCCTAAACTTCTTCGTAGCCCTAAACCTAAACTTCACCCTCACCCTCACCATAATCTTAACCCTAACCCTAATGCTATCAATAATCCTAACCCTAACCCTAACCCTCACCCTAAGCATAACCCTCACCCTAACCCTAACCCTCCCCCTAACATTTACCTTCACCCTAACGCTAACCCTCACCCTAAGACTTACCCTCACCCTTACACTAACCCTAACGCTAACACTAACCCTAACCATCAACCTACCCCTAAACCTCACTCTAACCTGAACCCTAAACGTCACCCTCTCCCTAGCCCTCACCCTCATACTCACCCTAAACTTCACACTAACCCTAACAGTAATCCTCAATCTAACCCTCACCCTCACCCTAACCCTCACCCTAACGCTCACCATAACCCTCACCCTAACGCTCACCCTAACCCTCATCCTCACCCTTACTGTACCTCTCACCCTCAGCCTAACACTCACCTTTACCCTTACCGTCACCCCCACCCTAACCCTCACTCTAACGCTAACCCTCACCCTAACCCTAACTCTACCCCTAAACCTCACCCACACCCTAAAACTAACTCTAATCCTAACCCTAACACTAACCCTCAATATAACCCTAACCCTAAACATCACCCTAACCATAATCCTCACCCCAAGCCTCACCCTCAGCCTAACCATAAGCCTAAGCCTAACCCTAACCCTAAAACTCACACTCAACCTCACCCTAACCCTAATCCTAACCCTAAACCTAACCCTAACCCTAAACCTCAACCTAACCCTGACCTTAACTTTAAACCTAACACTAACCCTAACCCTAACCCTCGACCTAACCCTCCAACTAAACCTAAATCTAACCTAAACCTCACCCTCACCCTCACCCTAATCCTAACCCTAACCCTAAACCTCACCCTAACCCTAACCCTAACCCTCACCCCAACCCTCACCCTCACCATAACTCTAACCCTAACCCTAACAATAACAATAATCCTAACCCTAAACTTAACCCTATCCCTAACCGTAACCCTAATGCTAACACTCAACCTCACACTAACCCTAAACCTAACCCTAACCCTCACCCTAACCCTAACTCTAAACCTAACCCTAACACTAACCATCACCCTAACCCTAATCCTCACCCCCACCCTCACCCTCAGCCTAACCCTAAGCCTAAGCCTAAGCCTAACACTAAACCTCACCCTCACCCTCACCCTTACCCTAATTCTAAACCTAATTCTAAACCTAACCCTAAACCTCAACCTAACCCTCAACCTAAACTTAACCCTAACACTTACCATAACACTAACTCTCCACCTAAGCCTCCAACTAAAGCTAAATCTAATCATAAACCTCACCCTCACCCTAACCCTAATCCTAACCCTAACCCTAAACCTCACACTAACCTTAACACTCACCCTCACCCTCACCCTCACCATAACTCTAACCCTAACCCTAACAATAACAGTAATCCTAACCCTAAACCTAACCCTAACCATAACCCTAACACTAATGCTAACACTCAACCTCACCCTAACCCTAAACCTAACCCTAATCCTCACCCTCACCCTAACCCTCATCCTCACTGTAACCCTAACGCTCATCCTAACCCTCACCCTAACTCTAACACTAAAACTAAATCTTACCCTAACACTAACCCTAATCCTCACCTTCACCCTAGCCCTGACCCTAACCCTAATCGTAAGCCTAATCTTCATTCTAACCTTCACCCTAACTCTAAGCCTAAACCTAATCCTAACCCTAATCCCAACCCTCACTGGATCCCTAACACTAACCCTAACACTAACACTGACGCTAAAACTAACCCAAACCTAACCCTAAACCTAACCCTAATCCTCAGCCTCACCCTCACCCTAACCCAAACCCTAACCCTAAACCTCATCCTAACTCTAAGCCTAACCATAACCCTAGTCCTAACCCTCACCCTAACCCTAATCCTAAACCTATCCCTATCCCTAACCCTAACCATCAGCCTAACCCTTAGCCTATCCTCACCCTTAAACTTATACTAACCCTAACCCTCACCCTAACCATAAAACTCACCCTAACCCTAAACCTCAACCTAACACTTACCCTCACCCTAACACTAACCCTAATCCTAATACTAACTCTCAAGCTAACCCTAAATATCACCCTAAACCTAAACCCCACCCTAACAATAAACCTAACCCTCACACTCACACTAGACTTCAGGATAACCCCAACCCTCATCCTCTCCATAAATCTCACACTAACCCTAACACTAATCCTCAATCGAACTCCCAACCTCACCCTAACGCTAGCACTGACCCTCACCCTAACCATAACACTCACCGTTACCGTAACCCTCAGCATCAGCCTAACCCTCACCTTTACCTTTACCGTCACCCCCACGTTAACCGGCACCCAAACCCTAACCCTCACCCTAACCCTAAATGTACCCCTATACCTCACCCTCTCCCTAACCCTAACATTTACCCTAATCCTAACACTAAACCTCACTCTAATCCTAATCCTAACCCTCACCCTCACCCTAACCATAACCCTCACCCTAACCCTAACACTCAACCTAACATTTAACCTCACCCTAACACTAACCCTAACCCTAACACTAACCCTCACCCTAGCCCTCATCCTAACCCTAATCCTAAACCTCACCCTAACCCTAACCCTAACCCTCATCCTCTCCCTAAACCTCACACTAACCCTTATCCTCAATCTAAACATCACCCTAACTCTAACCGTAACCCTAACCCTTACCCTAACCCTAAACCTAACCCTAACCCTCACCCTTATCTTAACCTCAACCTCAGCCTAAACCTCATCTTTACCCTTACCATCATCATCACCCTAAGCCTCACCCTAACGCTAAACCTCATCCTAACACTAACCCTAACCGTAAACTTAAACATCACCCTAACCCTAACCCTCACCCTCAACCTCACGCTCAGCCTAACCCTAAGCCTAAGCCTAAGCCTAAGCCTAACCCTCAACCTCACCCTCACCCTAATCCTAACACTAACCCTAACCATAACCCTAAACCTCAACCTCAACCTCACTCTAACCTAAACCCTAAAACTAATCCTAAACCTATCCCTCGATCTAACCCTCCAACTAACCCTAAATCTAACCCTAAACCTCACCCTCACCCTCACCCTAAACCTAACCCTAACCCTAAACCTCACCCTAACTGTAAACCTAACCCTCACCCTCACCCTCAACCTCACCATATCTTTAACCATAACCCTAACAATAACACTACTCCTAACCCTCAACCTAACCCTAACCCTAACCATAACTGTAATCCTAAAACTCACCCTCATGTTTACCCTAATCCTAACCCAAACTCTCACCCTAACCCTAATCCTCACCCTCACTGTAACCCTAACCCTCAAACTAACCCTCACCCTAACCCTAACCCTACCCCTAAACCTTAACCTAACACTAACCCTAACCCTCACCCTCAACCTAGCCCTCACCCTAACCATAATGCTAAACCTTCTCCTCATCCTTACGCTCACCCTAACCCTAACCTTAAGCCTCACCCTAACCCTAATCCTAACCCTGACCCTCAACCAAACCCTAAACCTCACGCACACCGTAACTCTAACCCTCACCCTAACCCTAAACATAAACGAACCCAAACTCTCACCATAACCCTAACCCCAAGCCTCCCCCTAACCCTAAGTCTCACCCTCACCCTCACCCTCAGCCTGACCCTAAGTGTAACCATAACCCTCAAACTCACCCTAACCCTTACCCTAACCCTAATCCTAACCCTAACTCTAACCCTCAACCTCAGCCTCACTGTAACCCTAACTCTAACCTAAACCTCACCCTCACCCTAACCCTAACCCTAACCATAACCTTAAACCTCACCCTCACACTCACCCTAGACCTTACCCTAACCCTATTCCTAATGCTAACCCTCATCCTAACCCTCCCCCTAACCCTAACCCTCAACCTCAACCTCACCCTCAGCCTAACACTAAGCCTATCCCTAAACCTAAACCTAACACACACACTCCCCCTCACTCTAATCTTAATCCTATACCTAACCCTAACAATAGTCCTAACCCTTCCCCTAACTCTCACCCTAACCCTAACCCTAAAACTAACCCTTACCATAACCCTCAACCTAAACCTCACCCTAACCCTAACTCTAACCCTAAAACTCACCCTCACCCTAAACCTAACTCTAACCCTAATCCAAACTGTAAACCTCACCATAACACTAAGCCTAACCCTAATCCACACCCTAACACTAAGCCTAATCCTAAACCTAACCCTAACCCTAATCCTCACACTCAACCTAACCCTAACCCTAAACCTCACCCTAACCCTAACCCTCACCCTCAACCTCAGCTTGACCCTAAGCCTGTCCCTAAGCCTAACCCTAACCCTAACCGTCACCCTAACACTAAACCTAATCCTACACCTTATCCTAACCCTAACCCTCATTCTCAACCTAACCCTCACCTTAAGCCTAACCCTAACATTAATCCTAACCCTAACCCTCACCCGCAGCCTCACCCTAACCCTAACACTAACACTAAACCTCACCCTAACCCTAAGCTTAACCAAAACCCTATCCTTAAACCTCATCCTAGACCTAAACCTAACCCTCATCCTCACCCTCACCATAACCTTAACCCCAACCCTAACACTAACAATAACCCTAAGACTAACCCTAAACTTCAACCTAAACATAACCCTCACCCTAACCGTAACACTCACCCTCACCTTCACCCTCACCATAACTCTAATCCTAAACCTAACAATAACAGTAATCCTAACCCTCAACCTAACCCTAACCATAACCCTAACACTAATGCTAACCCTCAACCTCACCCTAACTCTAATCCTAACCCTAATCCTCACCCTAACCCTAATCCTCACCCTCATCTTAAACCTAACCTTCATCCTAACCCTCACCCTCACCCTAACCCTAACCCTAAAGCTCACCCAAACACTAACCCTAAACATCACCCTCACCCTACCCCTCACCCTAACCCTAATTCTAACCCTAATCCTCAACCTAACCCTCACCCTAACCCTAAATCTAACCCTCATGGTAATCCTAAACTAACCCTCACCTAAACCCTAACCCTCACCCTCACCCTCATCCTAACCCTAAGCCTAACCCACACCCTAACCTGAACCCTTACACTCACCCTAAATCTAACCCTAATCCTCATCCTCACACTCACATTCACCCTAACCCTAATCCTACTCCTAACCCTAATCCTAACCCTCACCCTCAGCCTAACCCACATCTTTACCCTTACCGTCACCCCCACGTTAACCCGCACCATAACCCTAACCCTAAATGTACCCCTAAACCTCACCCTCTCCCTAACCCTAACTCTAACCCTAACCCTAACACTAAACCTCACTCTAACCCTAAACCTAAACCTTACCCTCACCCTAACCATAACCCTCACCCTAAACCTAACCATCACCCTAACACTTACCCTCACCCTAACACTAACCCTAACCCTAACACTAACCCTCACACTAACCCTAACCCTCACGCTAATCCTAAACCTCACCCTAACCCTAACCCTAACCCTCATCCTCTCCCTAAACCTCACACTAACCCTAACACTAATCCTCAATCTAACCCTCACCCTAATCCTAACCTAACACTAATCATTACCCTAACCCTAAACCTAACCCTAACACTCACCCTTATCTTAACCCTCAACCTCAGCCTAAACCTCATCTTTACCCTTACCATTATCATCACCCTAACCCTCACCCTAACGCTAAACCATATCCTAACCCTCACACTAACGGTAAACCTAACCATCACACTAACACTAACCCTCACCCTCAACCTCATGCTCAGCCTAACCCTAAGCCTAAGCCTAAGCCTAACCCTAACCCTCAACCTCACCCTGATCCGAACCCTAATCCTAACCCTAACCCTAAACCTCAACCTAACCCTCATTTTAACCTTAAGCCTAAAACTAACCCTAACCATAACCCTCGACTTAACCCTCCAACTAACACTAAATCTAACCCTAAACCTCAATCTTACCCTAACCCTAATCCTAAACCTAACCCTAAACCTCACCCTAACCCTAACCCTAACCCTCACCCTCACCCTCAACCTCACCCTCACCATAACTCTAACCCTAACCCTAAAAATAACACTAATCCTAAACCTAAACCTAACCCTAACACTAACTCTAACTGTAATCCTAACACTCACCCTCTTGCTAACCCTAATTCTAATCCTAACCCTCACCCTACCCCTAAAAATATCCCTCAACCAAACCCTAAACCTCACGCTCCCCGTAACTCTAACCCTCACCCTAACCCTAAACATAAACGAACCCTAACTCTCATTCTAACCCTAACCCTAAACCTCACCATCACCCTCTCACTCAGCCTGACCCAAAGCATAACCGTAACACTCACACTCACCCTAAACCTTACCCTAAACCTAATCCTAACCTTAACTCTAACCCTCACCCTCAGCCTCACCCTAACCATAAATCTAACCCTAAATCTCACACTCACCCTCACTCTAACCCTAACCATAACCTTAAACTTCACCCTCACACTCACCCTAGACCTTACCCTAACCCTAATCCTAACCCTAACCCTCATCCTAACCCTCCCCCTAACCCTAACCCTCACACTCAACCTCACCCTCAGCCTAACACTAAGCCTATCCCTAAACCAAAACCTAACACACAACTCCCCCTCACTCTAACCCTAATCCTATCCCTAACCCTAACCCTAACCCTAACTCTTCCCTTAACTCTCACCATAACCCTAAACCTAAAAATAACACTTACAATAACCCTCAACCTAAATCTCACCCTAACCCTAACTCTAACCCTAAAACTCACCCTCACCCTAACCCTAACTCTAACCCTAACCCAAACCCTAAACCTCACCCTAACACTAACCCTAACCCTAATCCACACCCTAACTCTCAGCCTAATCCTAAGCCCAACCCTAACGCTAACCCTCACACTCACCCTAACCCTAAGCCTAAACCTCACCCTAACCCTATCCCTGACCCTCAACCTCAGCTTAACCCTAAGCCTGTCCCTAAACTTAACACTCAGGCTTAGCCTAACATTAACCCTAATCCTACTCCTAAGCCTAACCCTAACCCTCACCCTCAACCTAACCCTCACCTTAAGCCTAACCCTAACATTAATCCTAACCCTAACCCTCGCCCTCAGCCTCACCCTAACACTAACTCTAACACTGAACCTCACCCTGAACCTAACCATAACCCTATCCCTAAACCTCATCCTAGACCTAACCCTAACCCTCAACCTCATCCTCACCATAACCTTAACCCTAACCCTAACACTAACAATAACCCTAACACTAACCCTAAACTTCACCCTAAACATAACCCTCACCCTCACCCTAACCCTCACCCTAACCCTTACGCTCACCCTAACACTAACCCTAACACTAACACTAAACCTCACACTAACCCTAACCATCACCCTAACCATAAACCTCACTCTAATACTAACCCTAAACCTCAAACTCTCCCTAGACCTCGCCCTAAACCCCAAAGCTCATCCTCACCCTAAACTTCACACTAAACCTAACACTAATCCTCAATCTAATCGTCACGCTCGCCCTAACCCTAACCCTAACCCTCACCCTAACCTAACCCTCACCCTTACTGTAACCCTCACCCTCAGCCTAAACCTGACATTTACCCTTACCGTCACTCCAACCCTAACCCTCACTCTAACCCTAACCCTCACCCTTATCCTAACTTTACCCCGAAACCTCACCCTCACCCTAAGCCTAACTCTAACCCTAACCCTAACACTAACCCACACCATAACCCTAAACCTCACAATCACCCTAACCCTAATCCTCACCCCAACCCTCACCCTCAGCCTAACCCTAAACCTAAGCCTAAACCTAACCCTAAACCTCACACTCACCCTCACCCTAATGTTAACCCTAACCCTCAACCTAACCTTAATCCTAACACTTAACCTAACCCTAACCCTCGACCTAATCCTCCAACTAAACCTAAATCTAACCATAAACCTCACCCTCACACTAACCCTAATCCTAACCCTGACCCTAAACCTCACCCTAACGGTAACACTCACCCTCACCCTCAACCTCATCATAACTCTAACCCTGAACCTAACAATAACAGTAATCCTAACCCTCAACCTAACCCTAACCATAACCCTAACACTAATGCTAATACTCAACCTCACCCTAAACCTAATCCTAACATTAACCCTCACGGTAAACCTAATCCTCACCGTCACTGTAACTCTAACCCTCAACCTAACCCTCACCCTAACCCTAACCCTAACCCTAAACCTCACGCAAACACTAACCCTAACCATCACCCTCACCCTAGCTCTCACCCTAACCCTAATTCTAACCCTAATCATCATCCTAACCCTCACTCTAACCCTAACCCTAACCCTCACACTAACCCTAACCCTAACCCTCACCTTAACCCTAACCCTCACCCTCACCCTCATCCTAAACCTAAGCCTAACCCACTCCCTAACCCGAACCCTCACACTCAACCTAAATCTAACCCTAATCCTCATCCTAACACTCACCCTCACACTAACCCTAATCCTACTCCTAATCCTAATCCTAACCCTCACCCTCAAACTAACCCTCATCTTAAGCCAAAGCCTAATATTAATCCTAACCCTAACCCTCAGACTCAGCCTCACCCTAACCTTAACTCTAACACTAAACCTCACCCTGAAACCTAATCCTAAACCTCGCCCTCAAACTAGCCCTCACCCTAACCAGAATCCTAACCCTAACCCTCACCCTGAACCTAACCATAACCCTCACCCTCAACCTAACCATAACCCTCACCCTCAACCTCACCCTCAGCCTAACCCTAAGCCTAACCCTAAACCTAATTCTAACACACACATTCACCCTCACCCTAACCCTAAGAATAACCCTAACCCTCATCCTCACCGTCACCCTCAGTGTAACCCTAAGCCTAAACCTAACCCTATCCCTAACACTCACACTAACCCGAAAACTTACCCTAATCCTAATCCTAACCCTAACCCTAACCCTCAACCTCAGCCTCACCTTAACCCTAACTATAACCCTAAAACTCACCCTCACCCTAACCCTAAAGTAACCCTAACCATATACCTCACTCTAACCCTAACCCTAAGCCTCACCCTCACCCTAGACCTCACCCTAACCCTAATCCTAACCCTAACCCTCATCCTAACCCTCCGCCTAACCCTAAACCTAACCCTCACCCTTGACCTAAACCTCACCCTAACCCTAACCCTCACCCTCACCCTCAGCCTAACACTAAGCCTAACCCTAACCCTAACCTTCACACTCAGCCTAACCCTACCCCTAATACTAATCCTAACCCTAACCTTCACCCTCATGCTAATGCAAATCCTAACCCTAACCTTAATCCTAACCCTCCCTCTAACTCTCACCCTAACCCTAACCCTAACATACCCTAACCCTAAATCTCAACCTAACCCTCACCCTAAACCTACTTCTAACCCTAAACCTCACCCTCACCATAAACCTCACCCTAACCCTAACCCTAACCCTCACCCTAACCATAACGCTCATCCTAACCAAAACCCTCATCCTAAGTCTTACCTCACCCTAACACTAACCCTAACACTAACACTAACACTCACCCTAACACTAACCCTAAATCTAACCCTAAGCATCTCCCTCACACTCACCATAACTCTAAAACTAACCATAAAAATAACACTATCCCTAAACCAAACCATCACCCTAACCCTTATCCTCACACCCACCCTCACTCTCAGCCTAATCCTAAGCCTAAGCCTAACCCTCACCCTAACACTCATACTCACCCTCACTCTAACTCTAATCCTAAACGTAACCCTATCCCTAAACCTCTACCTAAGCCTCACCCTCACCCTAACCCTAACACTAACCCTAACCCGAAACCTCACCCTAACCCTTCCCCTAATCCTAACTCTAACCCTAAACCTCACCCTCACCCTATCCCTAACCCTAACCCTAAACCTCACAGTAAACCTCACCCTAACCCTAAACCTCACCCTTACCCTCAACCTCACTGTATCTCTAACCCTAACAATAACAATAACGCTAACCGTATCCCTAACCCTAATCTTAACCCTAACCATAACCCTCACCTTCAGCCATACCCTCACCGCAAACTTAACCCTAACCCTAACCCTAACCCTAACCCGAATCCGCACCCCCACCCTTACCCTCAGCCTAACACTAAGCCTAACCCTAAACCTATTCCTAAACCTCACTGTAACCCTAACCCTAAACCTAAACCTAAACCTAACCCTAACCCTAACCCTAAAGCTAACACTAATCCTCTGCCTCACCCTGACCCTAAACCAAGCCCTAACCCTAACCCTCACCCTAACCCTAAGTCTAACCCCAACCCTAAAACTTATTCTCACTCTCACATTAACCCTAACCCTAAACCTAACCCTCACCCTAACCCTCACCCTAGTCCTCACCCTAACCCTAATCCTAACACTAAAACTCATCCTAACACTCACCCTAACGCTAAACCTAACCCTCACCTAACCCTAACCCTAACCCTCACCCTCATGCTCAGCCTAAGCCTAAGCCTAAGCTTAACCCTAACCCTCACACTCACCCTAACCCTAACACTAACCCTAAATCTAACCATAAACCTCACTCTCAACCTGACCCTAACTCTAACCCTAACCCTAAACCTAAACCTCATCCTAACCCTAAACCTAACCCTCAACCTAACCATAACCCTCACCCTAACCTTAACCCTCACCCTAACATTTACCCTCACCCTAACACTAACCCTAATCCTAACACTAACCCTCACCCTCACCCTCACCATAACCGTAACCGTAAACCTAACTAACCCTAACAATAATCCTAAACCTAACCCTAACCCTCAACCTAACCATAACCCTAACCCTATCCCTAACCCTAACCCTCACCCTAACATTTACCCTCACCCTAACACTAACCCTCACACTAACCCTAACCATCACCCTAACCCTAAACCTCACCCTAAACCTAAACCTAACCCTCACCCTCACTCTAACCCTCACACTAACCATAACCCTCATTCTCACCCTAAACCCCAAACTAACCCTAAAACTAATCCTCAATCTAAACCTCACCCACACCCTTCCCCTAACCCTAACCTCACCCTAACCCTAACCCTCACCCCACCATAACCCTCACCTTCAGTCTAACCCTCACCTTTACACTTATAATCACCCCCACCCTAAAAACGTCACCCTAACCCTAAAGCTCACCCTAACACTAACGCTAAACCTCACCATAACCATAACCCTCACCCTAACCCTAACCCTCACCCTAACCCTCATCCTCACTCTAAACCTCACACTAACCCTAACCCTAATCCTCAATCTAACACTAACCCTAACCCTAACCCTTACCTTAACGCTAAACCTAAAGCTAAGTCTCACCCTTATCTTAAACATCACCCTAAGCCTAAACCTCACCATTACCCTTATAATCATCCTCACCCTAAACCTCTCCCTGAATGTAAACATCATCCTAACCCAAACCATAATCTTACCATGACACTAACCCTAACCCTCACCCTCAACCTCACACTCAGCCTAAACCTAAGACTAAGCCTAACCCTTACTCTAACCTTCACCCTCACCTTAGCCCTCACCCTAACCCTAAACCTAATCCTCACACTCACACTCACCCTAACCCTAATCCTAACCCTAAATCTCAACCTAACCCTAAACCTCACCCTCACCATAACCCTTACCCTAACCCTCACCCTAAACCTAAACCTAACCCGAACCCTAACTCTCACCCTAAATCTAACCCTAACCCTCACCCTAACCCTAACCCTTACCCTCACCCTCACTCTAACCCTCACCCTAACCCTAATCCTAAACTTAACCCTCACCCTAACCCTAACCCTCAACCTAACACTAACCCTCACCCTAAACCTCACCCTCAGCCTAACCCTAAGCCTAAACCTAAACCTAAACATAACACACACACTCACCTTCACCCTCACCCTAACCCTAACCCTAACCTTAACCCTAACCCTCCCCCTAACTATAACCCTAACCCTAACCCTAACCCTAACCCTCAACGTAACCCTCACCCTCAACCTAACACTAACCGTAAAACTCACACTCACCCTAAACCTCACCCTAAACCTAACCCTCATCCTCACCCTCACAGTAAACTTAACCTTAACCGGAACCCTAACAATAACCCTAAACTTCATCCTAACCCTCACCCTAACCATAACCCTCACCCTAACCCAAACCCTCACCCTAACTCTTAACCTAACCCTAACACTAACCCTAACCCTAACACTAACCCTCACCTAACACAAACCTTAAATCTAACCCTAAACCTCTCCCTCAACCTAACCCTAATCCTAAGCCTAACTGTAAACCCCACCCTAACCCTAACCCTATCACAAACCCTAATTCTAACCCTAAACATCACTATCAACCTAACCCTAATTCTAACCATAAACCTAAACCTAAACCTCATCCTAAACCTAACCCTAAACTTCACCCTCATCCTCACTAAAACCTAAACCCTAACCCTAATCCTAACCATAAACCAAACCCTAACCCTCACCCTAACACTTACCCTAACCCTAACACTAAACCTCACACTAACGCTAACCATCACCCTAAACCCAAACTCACGCTAACCGTATCTCTAAACCTCACCCTCACCCTAGCAATCACCCTCACCCTAACCCTCATCCTCACCCTAACCCTCACTCTCACACTCACCCTCACCTTCAGCCTAACCTTAACCCTAATCCTAATCCTAAGCATAATCCTCACCCTAACCTTAACCCTCACCCTAACCGTAACCATTAACGTAACACTAACCCTAAACCTAACCCTCACCCTAACCCTAACCCTAAACCTAACACTAACCCTAACAATAACCCTCAAGCTCAGCCTCACCCTAACCCTAAATCTAACCCTAAACTTCACTCTCACCCTAACCGTAACCATAAACCTCACCCTAAACCTCACCCGAAAACTCACCCTCAACCTAGCCCTTGCTCTAACCCTAAGGCTAACCCTATCCCTCATCCTAACCCTAACCCTCACACTAACCCTAAACCTCACCCTCAACTTCACCCTCTGCCTAACCCTAAGCCTAACCCTAGACCTAACCCTAACACACACACTCACCTTCACACTAACCCTAATACTATCCCTAAACCTAATCATAACCATAACCCTCCCCCTAACTCTCAAACTAACACTAACCCTATCCCTCACCCTAACCCTTACTCTAACCCTAAACCTCACCCTCAGCCTAACCCTAACTCTAACCCTAACCCAAACCCTAAACCTCAACCTAACCCTAAGCCTAACCCTCAACCTCACCCTTACCGTAACCGTAACCCTAAACCTAAACCTAACAATAACCCTATTCCTAACCCTAACCCTCACCCTAAACATAACTCGCACCCTAACCCATACCCACACCCTAACACTTACTCTCACCCTAACACTAACCCTAACCCTAACACTAACCCTCACACTAACCCTAACACTAACCCTGTACCACAACATAACCCTCACCCTCAACCTAACCCTAACACTACCCTTAAACCTAACCGTCACTCTAACCCTCCACCTAACCCTATATCTAAACCTCACCCTCACCCTAACCCTAACCCTCATCCTAACCCTAACACTCACCCTAAACCTAACCCTCACCCTAAAACTTACCCTAACCCTAACACTAACCCTAACCCTAACACTAACACTCACACTAACCCTAATCATCACCCTAACGCCAAACCTGAAGCTTACCCTATCCCTAACCCTCAACCTCACCCTAGCCCTCACTCTAACCCTAACCCTCATCCTCACCCTAACCCTCACCCTCACTCTCACCCTCAGCCTAACCCTAACCCTAATCCTAGTCCTAACCCTAACCCTCACCCTAATCGTAACCCTCACCCTAACCCTAACCCTAACCCTAACACTAACCCTAACCCTAAACCTAACCATAATCCTCAGCCTGAGCCTCACCATATACCAAATCCTAACCCTAACCCTCACCCTAACTCTAAGCCTAAACCTAAGCCTAACCCTAACCCTCACACTCACCCTCACCATAACCCTAATCCTAAAACTAACCCTATCCATAACCCTAGCCCTCTCCCTAACCCTCACCCTAGCCCTCACCCTTACCCTAATCCTAACCCTAAAACTCATCCTAACCCTCACCCTAACCCTAATTCTAACACTAACCCTATCTCTAACCCTCAACGTCAGCCTAACCCTAACCCTAAATCTAACCCTAAATCTCACCCTCACCCTAACCCTAACCTTAACCCTAAACCTCACGCTAATCCTAACCCTAAACCTCACCCTCACCCTAGCCCTCACCTTAACCCTAATCCTAACCCTAAACCTCTTCCTAGCCCTCACCCTAACACTAATCCTAAACCTCACCATCACCCTAACCATAATCCTAACCCTAACCATCAACCTAAACCTAACCATCACCCTCACCGTAACCCTTACTCTAACCCTCACCCTAACCCTAAACTTAACCCGAACCTTAACTCTAACCCTAACCCTAACATTAACCCACACCCTAACCCTAACCTTCAACCTTACCGTAACCCTCACCTTCAGCCAAACCCTCACTTTTACCCTTACCGTCACCCCTACCCTAACCCTCACCCTAACCCAAACACTCACCCTAACCCTCATCCTAAAACTAACTCTAAGCCTAAACCTCACCCTCACCCAAACCAAAACTCTAACCCTAACCCTAACACTAAACCTCACCTTAACCCTAACTCTAACACTCAAAGTAACCCTAACCTTCACCCTCAACCAAACCCTCAGCCTAAACCTAATGCTAACCCTAACCCTAAACTTAACAATCACACTCACCCTAACCCTAACCCTAATCCTAATCCTAACCCTAACCCTAACCCTCACCCTCACCCTCAGCCTCACTCTATCCCTAATTCTAACCCTAAACCTCATCTTCACCCTAACCCTAATCCTAACCCTCACCCTCACCCTCACCGAAAACCTAAACCTAACCCTAACCCTAACCCTAACTCTAACCTCCCCCTAACTCTCAACCTAACACTGACACTAACTCTAACCCTAAACCTCACGGTAACCCTAACTCTAACACTAACCCTCATCCTAACCCTCACCCTAACCCTAACTCCACCCTAAACCTCACCCTCACCCTAAACCTAACTCTAACCCTAACCCTAATACTGAACCTCACCCTAACCCTAACCCTAACCCTCAACCTAACAATAACTCTCACCCTAACCCTAACCCTCACCCTAACCCTCATCCTCACTCTAAACCTCACACTAACCCTAACCCTAATCCTCAATCTAACCCTCACCCTAACCCTAACTCTAGCCCTTAATCTAACCCTAAACCTAACCCTAACGCTAACCCTTATCTTAACCCTCACCCTCAGCCTAAACTTCACCATTACCCTTACCATTATCCTCACCCTAAAAATCCCCCTAAGCCTAAACCTCATACTAACTCTACCATTACTTGTAAACCTAACCATCACCCTAACCCTAACACTCACCCTCAACCTCACACTCAGCCTAACACTAAGACTAAGCCTTACACTTACCCTAACCCTCACCCTAGCCCTCCCCCAAACCCTAATCTTAACTCTAAACCTCATCCAAACCCTCACCCTAAACCTAACACTAACCCTCACCCACAAACTCACACTAACCCTAATCCTAACCCTAAACCTCAACTTAACCCTAAAGCTCACCCTCACTGTCACCCTTACCCTAACGCTCACCCTAACCCTAAACTTAACCCGAACCCTAATGCTCATTCTAAACAAAACCCTAACCCTCACCCTAACTCTAACCCTAAAACTTACCCTCACCATAGCCCTCACCCTAAACCTAATCCTAAAATTAACCCTCATCCTAACCCTCCCCCTAACCCTAATCCTAACATTAACCCTCACCCTCAACCTGACCCTCAGCCTAACCCTAAGCCTAACCCTAAACCAAACCCTAACACACACACTCACCCTCATCCTAACCCTAATCTTAAACTTAACCCTAACCCTAACCCTCCCCCTAACTCTCACCCTAACCCTAACACTAACACTAACCCTCATCCTAACCCTCACCCTAACCCTAACTCCACCCTAAACCTCAACCTCACCTTAACCCTAACTCTAACCCTAACCCTAACACTGAACCTCACCCTAACCCTAACCCTAACCCTCAACCTAACAATAACTCTCACCCTAACCCTCACCCTCACCCTAACCCTCATCCTCACTCTAAACCTCACACTAACCCTAACCCTAATCCTCAATCTAACCCTCACCCTAACCCTAACTCTAGCCCTTAATCTAACCCTAAACCTAACACTAACGCTCACCCTTATCTTAACCCTCACCCTCAGCCTAAACCTCACCATTACCCTTACCATCATCCTCACCCTAAAAATCCTCCAAACACTAAACCTCATACTAACTCTAACACTAACTGTAAACCTAACCATCACCCTAACCCTAACACTCACCCTCAACCTCACACTCAGCCTAACACTAAGACTAAGCCTTACACTTACCCTAACCCTCACCCTCAACCTAGCCCTAACCCTAACCCTAATCTTAACCCTAAACCTCATCCTAACCATCACCCTAAACCTAACCCTAACCCTCATCCACACCCTCACACTAACCATAATCCTAACCCTAACTCTCAACCTAATCCTAAACCTCACCCTCAGTGTAACCCTTACCGTAACGCTCACCCTAACCCTATACTTAACCCAAAACTTAACGCTCACCCTAAACAAAACCCTAACCCTCACACTTACCCTAACCCTAAACCTTACCCTCACCCTAGCCCTCACCCTAACCCTAATCCTAACCTTAACCCTCATCCTAACCCTCCCCCTAAACCTAATCCTAACCCTAACCCTAACCCTAACCCTCACCCTCAACCTCACCCTCAGCCTAACCCTAAGCCTAACCCTAAACCAAACCCTAACACACACACTCACCCTCATCCTAAACCTAATCTTAAACTTAACCCTAACCCTAAACCTCCCCCTAACTCTCACCCTAACCCTAACACTAACACTAACCCTAACCCAAACCCTCAACCTAACCTTCACACTGATTCTAACCCTAAACCTCACCCTCACACTAAACCTCACCCTAAGCCTAAACCTAACCCTCATCCTCACCCTCACTGTAACCGTAAAATCAAACCGAACCCTAATAATAACTCTAAACCAATTCCTAAACCTCAGCTTAACCATAACCCTCACCCTAACCCAAACCCTCACCATAACCCTTAGCCTCACCCTAAAACTAAACCTAACGTTAACACTAACCCTCAACCTAACACTAACCCTAAATCTAACCCTAAACCTCACCCTCAACCTAACACTAACCCTAACCCTAACCATAAACCCCACTCTAACCCTAACCCTAACCCTCACCTGCACCCTCAACCTCACTGTAACTCTAAACCTAACCCTAACAATAACACTAATCCTAACCAGAACCATCACCCTAAGCCTAAACCTCACCCTCATGCTCGGCCTAAGCCTAAGCCTAAGCCTAACCCTAACCCTAAACCTCACCCTAACCCTAACCCTATCACAAACCCTAACTCTAATCCTAAAACTCTCTGTCCCCCTAACCCTAATTCTAAGCCTAACCCTAACCCTTAAGCTCAACCTAACCATAACCCTAACCCTCACCCTCACCCTCACCTTAACCCTAAGCCTAAGCCTAACCCTAACAATAACCTTAACCATAACCCTAACCCTCACCCTAACCATAACCCTCAACCTAACCCTAACTCTCACCCTAACACTTTGCCTAACACTAAAAATAACCTTCACTTAACATTAATCCTCACCCTAACCGAAACCCTAACCCTAAACCTCACCCTAACCCTAACGCTAACCCTAATCCTAAACCTCACACTCACCCTCACCCTAACCCTAATCCTAAACCTAACCCTATCCCTAATCCTAACCCTCACCCTAACCCTCAGCCTATCCCTCACCCTTAGACTTATCCTAACCCTAAACCTCAACCTAACTCTCAACCTCACCCTAAACCTAACCCTAACCCTCACCGGAACCCTCACCCTCACCCTCACCCTCATGCTCGGCCTAAGGCTAAGCCTAACCCTAACACTAACCCTCAAACTAACCCTAACTCTAACCCTAACCTTAAACCTAAACCTCATCCTAACCCTAAACCTAATCCTCGCGCTCACCCTCACAGTAACCGTAAAACTACCCCTAAACCTAATAATAAACCTAACCCTAACCCTAACCCTCACCCTAACCATAACCCTCACTCTAACCTTAACTCTCACCCTAACACTTACCCTCACCCTAACCCTAACCCTAGGAACCCTCACACTCACCCTAGCTTTCACCCTAACCCTAACCTTCATCCTCACCCTAAACCTCACACTAACCCTAACATGAATTCTCAATCTAACCCTCAACCTCACCTTAACGCTAACCCTAACCCTAACCCTAACCCTAACCTTCACCCTTACCGGAACCTTCACCCTCAGTCTAACCCTCACCTTTACCCTTAAGGTCACCCCCAGGCTAACCTGCACCCTAACCCTAACTCTCATCCTAACCCTAAATGTACCCCTGAACCTCACCCTCACCATAAGCCTAAGTCTAACCCTAACCCTAAAACTAAACCTCACCCTAACCCTCACCCTAAACCTAAAGCTCATCCTAACCCTCACCCTAACTGTAAACCTAACCATCACCCTAACCCTAACCCTCACTCTCAACCTCATGCTCAGCCTAATCCTCATCCTAAGCCTAACCCTTACCTAACCCTCACCCTCACCCTAGCCCTCACCCTAACATTAATCCTAATCCTAACCATCATCCAAAACCTCACCCTAACCCTAACCTTAACCATCACCCTAAACCTAATCCTCAACCCCACCCTCACACTCAGCCTAACCCTAAGCCTAAGCCTAACCCTAATCCTATCCCTCACACTCAACCTCACCCTCACCCTAATCCTAACACTAACCCTAACCAAAAGCCTAAACCTCAACCTAACCCTCACCCTAACCTTAACCCTAAAAGTAACCCTAAACCTCAACCTTGGCCTAACCCTCCAACTAACCCTAAATCTAACCCTAAACCGCACCCTCCCCCTAACCCTACTCCTAAACCTAACTATAAACCTCACCATAACCCTAACCCTAACCCTCACCCTCACCATAACTCTAACACTAACGCTAACAATAACACTAATCCTAACCCTAAACCTAACCCTATCCCTAACCCTAATGCTAACACTCACCCTCAAACTAACCCTAATCCTAACCCCAACCCTCATCCTAACCCTAATCCTCACCCTCACTATAACCCTAACCCTCAACCTAATCCTCACCCTAATCCTAACCCTAACCCTAAACCTTAATCTAATACTAACCCTAACCCTCACTCTCAACCTAGCCCTCAACCTAACCATAATCCTAACCCTAATCCTCATACTTACCCTCACCCTAGCCCTAACCTTAACCCTCACCCTAACCTTAACACTAACCCTAACTCTCAATCTAACCTTAACCCTCACGCTCACCATAACCCTAACCCTAAACCTGACCCTAACCCTAACCCTCACACTCACCCTATACCTAACCCTCACCCCCACCCTCACCCTCAGTCTAACCCTAACCCTAAACCTAACCCTAACCATATCGCTCACACTCACCCTAACCCTTACCCTAAACTTAATCCTAACCCTAAGCCTAACCCTCACACTCAAACTTACCCTCAACCTAACCCTAAATCTAACACTAACACTAAACCTAACCCTCAAACTCAGGCTCACCCTAGCCCTAACTAACCCTAAACCTCTCCCTCTCCCTAACCCTAACACTAACCCTAACCCTAAACTTCAACCTAACCCTAACCCTAAACCTCACCCTCACCCTAGCCTTCAACCTAACCCTAATCCTAACCCTAACCCTCATCCTAACCCTGAACCTAACACTAAACCTAACCCTCACCGTCACCCTCACCCTAAACCTATTCCAAACCCTAACCCTCAACCTAAACCTAACCCTCACCCTCACCGTAACCCTTACCCTAACCCTCAACCTAACCCAAAACTTAAGCTGAACCCTAACTCTCACTCTTACCCTACTCTCACCCCAAACCTAAACCTAAACCTTGCCCTCACCCTAGCCCTCACCCAACCCTAAACCTAACCATAACCCTCTTCCTAACCCTCCCCCTAACTCTTACCCTAACGCTCACCCTAACCCTAACCCTAACCCTCAAACTCACGCTCAGCCTAACCCTAAGCCTAATCCTAAACCTAACACTAACACACACACTCACCCTCACCCTAACCCTAATCCTAACCCTAACCCTCATGCTAAGCCTCAACATAACCCTAACCCTCATCCTAACCCTAACCCATACCCTCATGCTCAGCCTAATCCTAATCCTAACCCTAAACCAAACCCTCACACTCACCCTAACCCTAACCCTATAACTCACCCTAACCCCAACCCTAATCCTCAACCTCAGCCTAACCCTAAGCCTATCCCTAACCCTAACCCTCACACTCACCATAAACCTAACACTAATCCTACTCCTAAAACTAACCCTAACCCTCACCCTCAACCTAACACTCACCTTAAGCATAACCCTAACATTTATCCTAACGCTAAACCTCACCCTCAGCCTCACCCTAACCCTAACTCTAACACTAAACCTCACCCTAACACTAACCCTAAATCTAACCCTAAACCTCACCTTCAACCTAACCCTAACCCTAACCCTAAACGTCAACCCCACCCTCATCCTCACCGTAACCATAACCCTAACGCTAACCCTAACAATAAACTTAACCATAACCCTAACCCTCACCCTAACCATAAACCTCACCCTAACCCTAACCCTCAACCTAACACTTAGCCTAACCATAACAATAACCCTAACCCTAACAGTAACCCTCACACTAGCCCTAACCATTACCCTAACCCTAAACCTCACGCTAACCCTATCCCTAACCCTCACCAAACACTAGCCCTCACCCTAAACCTAACCCTCATCCTCACCCTAACCCTCAGCCTCACCCTAACCCTCACCCTAACCCTAACACTAAACCTAAGACTAACCCTAACAATAACCCTCACCCTCAGCCTCACCCTAACCCTAACTCTAACCCTAAACCTAACCCTCACCCTAACCCTAACCCTAACCATAAATCTCACCTTAACGCTAACGCTAAACCTCACCCTCACCATAGGCCTTGCCCTAACCCTAATCCTAATCCTATCCTTCATCCTAATCCTTCCCCTAACAAAACCCTAACCTAACCATCATCCTCCCCCTCAGCCTAAATCTAAGCCGAACCCTAGACCTAACCCTAACAAACACACTGACCCTCACCCTCACCCTAACCCTAATCCTATCCCTAAACCTAACACTAACCCTTACCCTCACCCTAACTCTCACCCTAACCATAACCCTAACCGTCACCCTAATGCTAACTCTAACCCTAAACCTCACCCTCACCCTTACCCTAACTCTAACCCTATCCTAAACCCTAAACCTCAACCTAACCCTAACCCTAACCCTCACACTCACTTTCACCGTAACCGTAACCCTAAACTTAAACCTAACAATAAACCTAACGCTAACCCTAACCCTCACCCTAAACATAAACATCACCCTAACCCATAACCTCACCCTAACACTTACCCTCACCCTAACACTAACCCGAACAGTAACATTAACCCTCACACTGACCCTAACCCTAACCCTAAACCTAAACCTCAACCTAACCCTCATACTCAACCTAAACCTAACACTAACCCTAACCCTAACCCTCATCCTAACCCTCACCCTAACCCTATATCTAAACCTCTCCCTCACCTTAAACCTAGCCCTAACCCTAACCCTAACACTAACACTAAACCTAAACCTAACCCTAAACCTAACACTAATCCTCAGCCTCAACATCACCCTAACCCAAACCCTAACCCTAACCCTCATCCTAACGCTAAGCCTAACCCTAACCCTAATCCTAACCCTCACAGTCACCCTCACCCTAACCCTAATCCTAAACCTAACCCTATCCCTAACACAAACCCTCACCCTAACCCTCAGCCTAGCCCTAAACCTTAAACTTATCCTAACAGTAAACCTCAACCTAACTCCCAACCTACCCCTAAACCTAACCCTAACCTCACCCGAACACGAACACGAACCCTCACCCTCATGCTCGGCCTAAGCCTAAGCCTAAGCCTAACCCTAACCCTAACCCTGACTCTAACCTTAACTCTAACCTTAACCCTAAACCTAAACCTCATCCTAACCCTAACCCTAATCCTCACCCTCACCCTCACAGTAACCATAACCCTACCCCTAAACCTAACAATAAACCTAACACTCACCCTAACCCTCACCCTCACCCTCACACCCACAATAACTCTAACCCTAACCCTAACAACACTAATCCTAACCCTAAACCTAAACCTAACTCTCACCCTAAAACTAATGCTAATACTCACCCTCAAGCTAACCTTAATCATAACCCTAACCCTAACCCTAATCCTCACCCTCACTGTAACCCTAATCCTCAACCTTATCCTCACCCTAACCCTAACCCTAACCCTAAACCTTAATCTTACACGAACCCTAACCCTCAACCTCACCCTAGCCCTCACCCTAACCCTCATCCTAACCCTAATCCTCATCCTTACCCTCACCCTAACGCTAACCTTAACCCTCACCCTAACCCTAAGACTAACACTAACTCTCAACCTAACCCTAACCCTCACGCTCACTGTAACCCTAACCCTAACCCTCACCCTAAACCTAACCCTCACACTCACCCTTAACCTAACCCTCACCCCAGCCCTCACTCTCAGTCTAACCCTAAGCCTAACCCTAACCCTAACCATATAGCTCACACTCACCCTAACCCTTACCCTAAAACTAATCCTAAACCTAAGCCTAACCCTCACACTCAACCCTCACCCTAACCCTAAATCTAACACTAACACTAACCCTAAACCTCAAACTCAGCCTCCCCCTAACCCTAACACTAACCCTAAACCTTACACTCACCCTAACCCTAACACTAACCCTAACCCTAAACCTCACCATAACTCTAAACCTAAACCTCACCCTCACCCTAGCCCTCACCCTAACACTAATCCTAACCCTAACCCTCATCCTAATCCTCACCCTAACACTAAACTTAACCCTCACCGTCACCCTCACCCAACCCCTAATCCGAACCATAACCCTCACCCTCAGCCGCACGTTAACCCTAACTCTAACACTAAACTTCACCCTAAAACTAACCCTAAATCTAACCCTAAACCTCACCCTCAACCTAACACTAACCCTAACTCTAACGGTAAACCCCACCCTAACCCTAACCCTAACCCTCACCTGCACCTTCACCCTCACTGTAACTCTAACCCTAACCCTAACAATAACACTAATCCTAACCAGAACCATCACACTAACCCTAACCCTCACCCTCATGCTCAGCCAAAGCCTAAGCATAAGACTAACCCTAACCCTCACCCTAACCCTAACCCTATCACAAACCCTAACTCTAACCCTAAACCTCACTGTCACCCGAACCCTAATTCTATCCTTAACCATAAACCTAAACCTCATCCTAACCCTAACCGTAACCCTCACCCTCATCCTCAACATAACCCTAAGCCTAACCCTAACAATAACCTTAACCATAACCCTAACCCTCACCCTAACTATAACCCTCACCCTAACCCTAAACCTCACCCTAACACTTACCCCCACCCTAACAATAACCCTAAACCTAACACTAACCCTCACACTAACCCTAAACATCACCCTAACCCTAAACCTTACGATAACCCTATCCTTAACCCTCACCCAACCCTAGCCCTCACCCTAACCCTAACCCTCATCCTCACCCTAACCCTCACCCTCAACCTCACCCTCAGCCTAAACCTAACCCTAAACCTAAGCCTAACCCTCACCCTAACCCTCACTCTAACCCTAACCGTAAACCTACCACTAACCCTAACCCTAACCCTCACCCTCAGCCTCACCCTAACCCTAACTCTAACCCTAAACCTCACCCTCACCTTAATCCTTACCCTAATTATAAACCTCACCCTAACTCTAACCCTAAACCTCAACCTCACCCTAGCCCTTACCATAACCCTAATCCTAACCTTAACTGTCATCCTAACACTCCCCCTAAACCTAAAACTAACCCTAACCCTAATCCTAACCATCACCCTCACCTTCAGCCTAAACCTAAGCCTAACCCCAGAACTAACCCTAACAAACACACGGACCCTCACACTAACCCTAACCGTAATCTTATCCCTAACCATAACACTAAGCCTTACACTCCCCTTAACTCTCTCCCTACCTAACCCTAACCATCACCATAAACTTAACTCTCACCCCAAACCTCACCCTCACCCTAACCCTAACTATAACCCTAACCCAAACCCTAAACCTCAACCTAACCCTAACCCTAACCCTCACACTCACCCTCACCGTAACCGTAAACCTAAACCTAAACCTAACAATAACCCTAACCCTAACCCTAACCCTAACCCTATCCATAACCGTCACCCTAACTCATAACCTCACCCGAAAACTTACCCTCTCCCTAACACTAACACTAACACTAACACTAACCCTCACAATGACCCTAACCCTAACCCTAACCCTAAACCTCAACCTAAACCTCACCCTCAACCTAAAACTAACACTACCCCTAACCCTAACCCTCACCCTAACCCACCCCCTAACACTACATCTAAACCTCACCCTCACCCTAAACCTAACACTAAACCTAACACTAATCCTCAGCCTCAATATCACCCTAACCCAAACCCTAACCCTAACACTCATCCTAACTCTAAACCTAACCCTAACCCTAATCCTAACCCTCACATTCACCGTCACCCTAACCCTAATCTTAAACCTAACCCTATGTCTAACCCTAACCCTCACCCTAAACCTCAGCCTAGCAATCACCCTTAAACTTATCCTAACCCTAAACCTCAACCTAATTCTCAACCTAACCCTAAACCTAACCCTAACCCTCACCCGAACCCGAACCCGAACCTTCAACCTCATGCTCGGCCAAAGACTAAGCCTAAGCCTAGGCCTAAGCCTAACCCTCACCCTAACCCTGACTCTAAACCTAAACCTAAACCTAAACCTCATCTTAACCCTAACCCTAATCCACACCCTCACACTCACAGCAACCGTAACCCTACCCGGAAACCTAACAATAAACCTAACCCTAACCCTAACCCTCACCCTAAGCATAACCCTCACCCTAACCTTAACCCTCACCCTAACACTTACCCTCACCCTAAACCTAACCCTAACCCTCACACTCACCCTAGCCTTCACCCTAACCCTAACCCTCATCCTCACCCTAAATCTCACACTAAAGCTAACACTAATCCTCAATCTAACCCTCACCCTCACCCTAATGTTAACACTAACCCGCACCCTAACCTTAACCTTCACCCTTACCGGAACCCTCACCCTCAGCCTAAACCTCACCTTTACCCTTACCGTCACCCCTAGGCTAACCTGAACCCTAACCCTAACCCTCATCTGAACCCTAACTGTACCCCTGAACCTCATCCTCACCATAACCCTAAGTCTAACCCTAACCCTAACTCTAAACCTCAACCTAACCCTCACCCTAAACCTAAACCTCATCCTAACCCTCACCCTAACTGTAAACCTAACCATCACCCTAACCTTAACACTCACCCTCAATCTCACGCTCAGCCTAATCCTAAGCCTAAGCCTAACCCTTACCCTCACCCTCACCTTCACCCTAGCCCTCACCCTAACCCTAATTCTAACCTTCACCCTCACCCTAACCCTAACCCTCATCCTCACTCTAAACCTCACACTAACGCTAAACCTAATCCTCAATCTAACAATCCCCCTGACCCTAATACTACCCCTTACTCTAAACCTAAGCCTAAACCTAACCCTCACACTTATCTTAACCCTCACCCTCACCCTAAACCTCACCTTTACCCTTAACATCATCCTCACCCTAACCCTCACCCTAACCCTAAACCTAAACCTAACCCTAAACCTAACCCTAATCCTAACACTCACTCTCACCCTAACCAAAATCCTAACCCTAAACCACACCCTAACATTAACCCTCACACTCACTCTAACCCTAACCTCAACCTAACCCTCAACCTAAAGCTATCCCTAACCCTAAACCTCAATCTAACACTAACCCTAACCCTCACCCTCATACTAGCCCTCCCCATAACCCTAATCCTAACCCTAATCCTCATCCTTACCCTCACCCTAACCCAAAACTTAACCCTCACCCTAACCCTAATCCTAAACCTAACCCTCAACCTAACACTAACCCTCAATCTAACCCTAACCCTCACCCTCAGCCTAAACCTAATCCTAATGCTAAGCCTAACCCTCACCCACAACCTAACCCTTGCTCTAACCCTAACTCTAACACTAATCCTAACACTAAACCTCACCCTAACCCTAACCCTCAACCTCAGCCTCACCCTAACCCTAACTCTAACCCTAAACTCAACTTCCCCCTAACCTTAACCCTAACCTAACCGTAAAACTCACCCTAACCCTCACCGTAAACCTCACCTGCCACTAGCCCACACCCTAACCCTAATCCTAACCCTAACCCTCATCCTAACCCTCACCCTAACACTAACCTTAACACTAACCCTCACCCTATCCCTAATCCTAACCCTAACTCTCAAACTCACACTAACCTTCACCCTCACCGAATCTCTTAGCCTAACCCTAACCCTAACCCTAAACTTAACCCGAATCCTAACTCTCACACTAACCCTAACCCTAACTCTCACCCTAACCCTAATCCTCAACCTTGCCATAACCCTCACACTCAGCCTAACTGTCACGTTTACCCTTACCTTCACAACAACCCTAACCCTAACCCTAACCCTAACTCTCAACCTAACCCTCACCCTAACCCTAACTCTACCCCTAAACCTCACACTCACTCTAACCCTAACTCTAACATTAACCCTAGCACTAAACCTCACCCTAACCCTAACCCTAACCCTTAAACTAACCCTAACCTTCACCCTCACCCTCACCGTCACCCTCAGCCTAAACCTAAGGCTAACCCTAACCCTAACCCTAACCCTCAATCTCACCCTAACCCAAACCCTAATCCTAATGCTAACAATAATCCTAACCCTCACTCTCACCCTCAGCCTCACCCTAACCCTAATTCTAACTCTAAACCTCACCCTCACCCTAACACTTAGGCTAACCCTAACCATAAACCTAACCTTAACTGTAATACTAACCCTCCCCCTAACTCTCAGCCTAACCCTAACCATAACACTAACCCTAACCCTAAACGTCAAAGTAACCTTCACCCTAACCCTAACTCTAACCCTAATCCTCACACTCACCCTAACCCTCACTCTAACCCTAAACCAAATCCTAAACCTTGCCCTAACCCTAACCCTAACCCTCACTCTCACCGTAACCGAAACACTAAACCTAACCCTAACAATAACCCTAACCCTTATCCTAACCCTCATCCCAACGATAACCCTCACAATAACCCAAACCCTAACAACCCTCACCACAAAACTAACCCTAACCATAACATTAACCCTCACACTAACCCTATAATCCTAACCCTAACCCTAAACCTCAACCTAACCCTCACCCTCACCCTAACCCTAACAATAACCCTATCCATGACCCTTACCCTAACCATCCCCCTAACACTATATCTAAACCTAAACCTCACCCTCACCCTAACCATAATCCTAACCCAACCCTAAACCCCACCCTAACACTAACGCTAACCCTCACCCACACCCTCACACTCATCGTAACTCTAACCCAAACCCTAACAATAACACTAACCCTAACCATCACCCTAACCCTAATCCTCACCCCCACCCTCACCCCCACCCTCATCCTTAGCCTAACTGTAAGCCTAAGCCTAATCCTCAGCCTAAACCTCACACTCAGCCTCACCCTAAACCTAACCCTCACCCTTAACTTAACCCTCACCCTCATCTTAACCCTTAACCTCAGCGTAAACCTCACCTTTACCCTTACCATCATCCTCACACTAACCTCACCCGAACCCTAAACCTCATCCTAACCCTCACCCTAACAATAAACCTAGCCATCACGCTAACCCTAACCCTCACCCTCAAACTCACCCTCAGCCTAACTGGAAGCCTAAGCCTAAGCCTTACCCTAACCCTTACCCTCACCCGAGCCCTCACCCTTACCATAATCCAAACGATCACACTAACTCTAATCCTCACCTCCATCCTCACACTCAGCCTAACCATAAGCCCAAGCCTAGCCCTAACCCTAATCCTCACCCCCACCCTCACTCTTACCCTAACCATAAGCCGAAGCCTAATCCTCACCCTAAACCTCACACTCAGTCTCACCCTAACCCTAATCCTAAACCTAACCCTATCCCTAAACCTCAACCTAACCCTCACCCTCACACTTACCCTAACACTAACCCTAACCCTAAACCTCTCCCTATCCCTCCCCCTAACCCTAACCCTACCCATAACACTCACCTTCAGCCTCATGCTCACCGCAAACTTAACCCTAATCATAACAATAACAATAAACCTAACACTAAGCCTAACCCAAACCCTAACTCTAATCCTCAACCCCACCCTCACCCTTATCCTAAGCCTAAGCCTAACCATAACTCTAACCCTAAACCTAACCCTAAAACTAACCCTAATCCTCACCTCACCCTCACACTAACCCAAACCCTAACAGTAACCCTCACCCTAATTCTAAGCCTAACCCTAACCATAAACTTCACACTCACCCTCACCCTAACCCTAATCCTAAACCTAACCCTATCCCTAACCCTAGCCCATACCCTAACCCTAACCCTAACCCTAGCCCTCACCCTTACCCTAATCCTAACCCTATACCTCAATCTAAACTTCACACTAACCCGAACCCTAACCCGAACCCTAACCCTCACCCTCATGCTCGGCCTAAGCCCATGCCTAAGCCTAAGCCTAAGCCTAAACCTAACCTTAACCCTCACCCTAACACTAACACTAACACTAAAGCTAACTCTATTCCTAAATCTCACCTTCACCCTAAGCTTAACTCTAATCCTAAGACTAAAACTAAGCCTCATCCTAACGCTAACCCTAACCCTAACACTAACACTAACCATAACCCTAAACCTAACCCTAACAATAACCCTAACCCTAACCTTCACACTCACCCTAACCATAACTCTAACCCTAAACCTAACCCTCACCCAAACACTTACCTTCACCTTAACATAAACCCTAACGCTAACACTAACGCTCACACTAACCCTAAGCATCACCCTAACAGTAAACCTCATCCTAACACTAACCCTAACCCTGAAGCTCACCCTAAAACTCACACTAACCCTAACACTAATCCTCAATCTAACCCTCATCCTCATCCTAACCCTAACACTAACCCTCACCCTAACCCTAACCCTCACCATTACTGTAACCCTCACCCTCAGCCAAACCCTCAAATTTACCCTTACCCTCAACCCCACCCTAACCCGCACCCTAACCCTAACCTTTACCCTAACCCTCACCCTAAACCTAACTCTACTCCTAAACCTCACCCTCACTTTAACCCTAACCCTAACCCTAACACTAACACTAAACTTCACCCTAAACCTAACCCTAACTCTCACCCTCACACTCACCGTAAACGTATCTCTAAACCTAACCCTAACAATAACACTAACCCTAACCCTCACCCAACCATAACCCTCACTCAAAACCTAACACTCACCCTAACACTTACCCTCACCCTAACACTGACCCTAAGCCGAACACTAACCCTCACACTAACCCTAACCCTCAACCTAATCCTAAACCTCACCATAACCCTATCCCGAACCCTAACACTCACCCTCACCCTAGCCCTCACCATAACCCTAATTTTAACCCTCACCTTCACCCTAACCCTCATCCTCACCCTAAACCTCACACTAACCCTAACCCTAATCCTCAATCTAACACTCACCCTGAACCTAACCCTAACCCTTAACCTAACCCTAAAACCTAACCCTAACCCTCACCCTAACACTCAAACTCAGCCTAAAACTCACCTTTACCCTTACCATCATCCTCACCCTAACCCTCACCCTAACCCTAACCCTCACCCTCACCATAAACCTAACCCTCAACCTAACCCTCACCCTAACCCTAACTCTAACCCTAAACCTTAATCTAACACTAACACTAAACCTCACCCTCAACCTAGCCCTCACCCTATCCCTAATCTTCATTCTTAACTTTACCCTAACCCTAACCTTAACCCTTACCGTAACCATAATCCTAACCCTAAGCCTCAACCTTACCCTAAAACTCAAGCTCACCATAAACCTAACCCTAACCCTCACCCTAACCCTAAATTTACCCGAACCCTAACTCTCACCGTAAACCTAACCCTAACCCTCACTCTCAACCTCACCCTCAGCCTAACCCTAAGCCTAACCCTAACCCTAACCCTCACACTCACCCTAACCCTTATGCTAATCCTAATCCTAACCTTTAGCCTAACCCTCAGCCTCAACCTAACCCTCAACCTAACCCTAACTCTAACACTAACCCTAACCCTAACCCTCAATTTCAGCTCACCCTAACCATAACTCTAACCGTAAACCTCAATCTCATCCTAACCTGAACCCTAACCCTAACCCTAAACCTCACCCTAACGCTAACCCTAAACCTCAACCTCAAACTAGCCCTCACCCTAACCCTAATCCTATCCCTAACCCTCATCCTAACCCTCACCCTAACACTAACCTTAAACTTCACCTCGCAATAACCCTAATCCTAACACTAACCCTGAACCTAACCTTAAACCTCACCGTCACCATAACCCTTACCCTAACCCTCAACCTAACCCTAAATTGAACCCGAACCCTAACTCTCACCCCAACCCTAAACCTAACCCTCACCCTAAGCCTAACCCTCACCCTTACCGTAACCCTCACGATCAGGCTAACCCTCACCTTTAACCTTACCGACACCCTCACCCTAACCCTAATCCTAAACCTAAACCTATCCCTAACCCTAGCCCTCACCCTAACCCTAACCCTAAAACTCAATCTAACCTTCACCCTTACGCGAACCCTAAGCAGAACCTTACCCTAAACCAAATCCTAACCCTAACCCTCACCCTAACCCTAAGCCTAACCTTAACCCTAACTCTCACACTCACCCTCACCCTCAACCAAACCCTCACCCTCACCCTAACAATAACCCTCACCCTAACCCTAACCCTCACCATACCACTTACGTCACCATAACACTAACCCTAACCCTAACACGAACCCTCACACTAACCCTAATCCTCACCCTCACCCTAGCCCTCAACCTAACCCTAATTCTAACCCTCACCCTCACCCTAAACCTGACCCTTATCCTCACACTAAACCTCACACTAACCCTAACACTAATCCTCAATCTAACCCTCATCCTATCGCTAACCCTAACCCTTAAACTAACCCTAAACCTAACCTTAACACTCACCCTTATCTTAATACTCACCCTCAGCGTAAACCTCACCTTTACCCTTACCATCAATATCACCCTAACCTCACCCTAACCCTAAACCTCATCCCAACCCTCACCCTAAGGGTAAACCTAACCATCAGCCTAACCCTAACCCTCACCCTCAACCTCACCCTCAGCCTAAACCTAAGCCTTAGCCTAAGCCTTACCCTAACCCTCACCCTCACCCAAGCCCTCATCCTTACCCTAATCCTAACAATCACCCTAACCCTAATCCTCACTCCCACCCTCACCCTCAGCCTAACCCTAAGCCTAAGTTGAAACCTAACCCTAACCCTCACCCTAATCCTAACACTAACCATAACCCTAACCCTAAACCTCAACCTAATCCTCACCCTAACCTTAACCCTAACACTAACCCTAACCCTAACCCTCGACCTAACACTGCCCTTAACCCTAAATCTAACCCTAAACCTCACCCTCACCCTAACCCTAATCCTAACCCTAACCATAAACCTCACCCTAACCCTCACCCTAACCCACACCCTCACCCTCACCCTCACCCTCACTGTTACTCTAACCATAAACCTAAAAATAACACTAATCCTAACCCTAAACCTAACCCTAACCCTCAACTTAACCCGAACCCTAACCCTATTATTAACCCTAATCCTCACCTTAACCCTCAACTTAAACCGAACCCTAAGTCTCACCCTAACACTAAACCTAACCCTCCTGCTAACCCTAACCCTCACCCTCACCCTCACCCTCAGTCTAAAACTATCCTAACCCTAATCCTAAACCTAACCTTCACACTCACCCTAACCCTTACCCTAATCCTAACCCTAACCCTAACCCTCACCCTCAGCCTCACCCTAACCCTAATTCTAACCCTAAATCTCACCCTCACCCTAACCATAACCCTAAACCTAAACCTCACCCTAACCTTAACCCTAAACCTCACCCTCACTATAGACCTCACCATAACCTAATCCTAACCCTAACAATCATTCTAACCCTCACTTTTAACCTAACGCTAAACCTCACCCTCACCATCACCCTAATTTTAACCCTAACCCTCAAATTAACCCTAACCCTCAACTTCACCATAACCCTTACCCTAACCATCACCCTATCCCTAAACTGAACCCAAACCCTACCCCTCACCCTAAACCTAACCCTCAACCTCAACCTCACACTCAGCCTAACCATTAGCCTAAACGTGAACCTAACCCTAACACACACAGGAACCCTCACCCTAAAACTAATCCTAAACCTAAACCTAACCCAAACACTAACCCTCCACCTAACTCTCACTGTAAACCTAACCTTAGCACTAAACCTAACCTTGAACCTAACCGTGACTCTAACCCTAACCCTAACCCTAACCCTCAACCTCACGCTCACCCTAAACCTAACTCTATCCCTTACCCAAACCCTAAACCTCACCCTAACCCTAACCCTAATCCTAACCCTCACCCTAACCCTAAAATTAAACCTAACCCTCACAATAAACCTAACCCTAACCCTTACCATCACCCTCACCCTCAGCCTAAACCTAAGCCTAATTCTAACCCTTACTCTACCCCTAATCCTAACCCTCACCGTAACCCTAACCCTAACCCTAACCCTCACCCTTAGCCTAACCCTCACGCTTACCCTTATCGTCACCCCCACCCTAAACCTCACCCTAACCCTAACAGTCAACATAACACTCATCCTAACCCTAACTCTACCCCTAAACCTCACCCTCAACCTAATCCTAACTCTAACACTAACCCTAACACGAAACCACACCCTAACCCTAACACTAACCCTCAAACTAACCCTAACACTCACCCTCAACCTCACCCTCAGCCTAAACCTAAGGCTAACTCTAACCCTCACACTCCCCCTCTCCCTAACACTAATCCTAAACCTAACCGTAACCCTAACACACACCCTCATCCTAAACCTCACCCTAACCCTAACTATAACACTAACACTAAGCCAAACCCTCACCCTAACACTCACCCTAAACCAATCTCTAACCCTAAACCTCAAACTCACACTGACCCTAACCCTAACCCTAAACCTCACCATAACCCTAACCCTAAACCTCAACTTCACCCTAGCCCTCACCCTAAACCTAATCCTAAACCTAAACTTCATCCTAACCCTCACACTAACCCTAACCGTAACCCTCACCCGACACCTAACCCTCCCCCTCAACCTAACCCTCAGCCTAACCCTAAGCCTAAACCTAAACCTAACCCTAACCCACACACTCACACTCACCCTAACCCTAATCCTAACCATAACCGTAACACTTAACCTCACTCTAACCCTAAACCTAAAACTAACCCTAACCCTAACTCTCATCCTAACCCTCACCTGAACCCTAACTCTAACCCTAAACCTCACACTCACCCTAACCCTAACTATAACCCTAACCCTAACCCTAAACCTCCCCTAACTCTAACCCTCATCCTCACCCTCACCCTACCCCTAACCCTAAACCTCACAATAACCCTAAAACTAACCCTAAACCTCACCCTAACCATAACGCTCAACCTAACACTAACCCTCACGCTAACACTTACCCTCACCCTAACACTAACCCTAACTCTAACACTAACGCTCACAGTAACCCTAACTCTCACAATAACCCTAAACCTCACCCTCACCCTAACGCTAACCATCGGCTACACCTTAGCCCCCACCTTAAACTTAATTCTAACCCTAACACTCACCCAAACCCTAACCCTCATCCTCACCCTAATCCTCACACTAACCCTAAACGTAATCCACAATCTATCCCTCACCCTCACCCTAACACTCACCCTAACCCTAACCCTCATCCAAACACTCACCCTAATCCTAAACCTATCCATCACCCTAACCCTAACCTCACCCTCACCCTCACCCTCAGCCTAAACCTAAGCCTAAGCCTAACCCTAACCCTAACACTCACCCTCACCCTAGCCCTCACCCTAAACCTAATCCTAACCCTAACCCTCACCCTAACCCTAATCATAACCATCACCGAAAACCTATTCCTCACTCCCAAGATCACCCTCAGCCTAACCGTAACCCTAATCCGAAAACTAACCCTATCCCTAACACTAACCCTCACCCTAACCAGAAGTCCTCACCCTAACCCTAAGCCTAAACCTAAACCTCATCTTAACCCTAACCCTAACCCTCACACTCGTGCTAAGCCTAAGCCTAAGTTAAGCCTACGTGTAAACCTAACCCTAACCGTAACCGTCAACCTAATCCTAACCCTAACTCTCACCCTAACCCTGACCCTAACACTAACCCTAACTCTATCCCTAATCCTCACCCTCGCCCTAACCCAAACTCTAAACCTAATCCTAAATCTAAACCTCATCCTAACCCCAACCCAAACCCCCACCTTACCCTCACGGTAAACATAACCCTAACAATAACACTAACAATAACCTAACCCTAACCCTAACCCTCACACTAACCATAACCATAACCATAACCCTCAGCCTAAACCTAACCCTCAACCTAACACTAAGCCTAACCCTAAACCTAACCCTCACACTAACCCTAACCATCACCCTAACCCTAAACCTCACCCTAACACTAACCCTAAACCTCACCCTCACCCTAGCCCTCACCCTAACTCTAACTCTCATCCTCACCCTAAACCTCACACTAACCTTAACACTAATCCTCAATCTAACCCTCACCTTCACCTTAACCCTAAACCTAACTCTCACCCTCAGCTAAACCCTCACCCTAACCCTAACCCTAACACTCACCCTAACCCTAATCCTCACCCTCAGCCTCATGCTAACCCTAACTATAACCCTAAACCTCACCCTCACCCTAACCCTAACCCTAACCCTAAACCTCACCTTAACTCTGCCCATAACCCTAACCCTAACCCTAACCCTAACCCTAACCCTAACCCTAACCCTAACCCTAACCCTAACCCTAACCCTAACCCTAACCCTTAGCCTAAGCCTAATCCTAACCCTAACCCTCACCGTAACCCTAACTGTAACACTAAGGCTAACTCTAACCCTAAACCTCATTCTCACCCTAACCTTAACTCTAACCCTAACCCTAAACCTAAACCTCATCCTAACCCAAAACATAACCCTCACTCTCACCCTCACCGTAACTGTAACTCTAACCCTAACCCTAACAATAACCCTAACCCTAACCCTAACCCTCACCTGAACCATAACCCTCACCCTAAACCAAACCCTCACCCTAACAAATACCCTCAACCTAACACTAACCCTAGCCCTAACACTAAGCCTCACACTAACCCTAATCCCAACCCTAAACCTCAACCTAACTCTCACCCTCACACTAAACCTAACACTAACCCTAAACTTAACCCTCACCCTAACCCTCCCACTAAAACTGGATCTAACCCTAAACTTCACCCTCACCTTAACCCTAACCCTAACCCTAACCCTATACCCCACCATAACCCTAACCAAATTCCTCACCCGTACCCTCACTATCACCATAATTCTAACCCTAACCCTAACAATAACACTAATCCCAACCCTAAACCTAACCCTAACCCTAAGCCCAACCCTAATCCTAACACTCACCCTCACCCTAACCCTAATCCTAAACCTAAACTTCACCCTAACACTAACCCTAACCCTCACCCAAACCCTAGCACTCACCCTAACTCTAATCCTAACCCTAATCATCATCCTAACCCTCACCCTAACCCTAACCCTAACCCTCACCTGCACCCACACCCTCACCGTAACTCTAAACCTAACCCTAACAATAACACTAACCCTAACCTGAACCATCACCATAACCCTAATCCTCACCCCCAACCTCACCCCCAGCCTAACCCTAAGCCTAAGCCTAACCCTCACACTAACCCTCATACTCACCCTCACCCTAACCCTAAAGCTAAACCTAACCCTATCCCTAAACCTCAACCTAACCCTCCTCCCTCCCCTAACCCTAAAACTAAACCTAAACCTAACCCTCACCCTAACCCTCCCCCTCACCCTAACTCTAACCCTAAACTTCACCCTGACCCTAAACAAAACCCTCACTCTCACCCTCAACCTCACTGTAACTCTAACCCTAACCCTAACAATAAAACTAACCCTAACCCTAACCCTAACCCTGACCCTAACCATAACCATAACGCTCACCCTCAACCTCACCCTCACCGCAAACTTAACCCGAACCATAACACTAACAATAAACCTAAACCTAACCATAACCCTAAACCTAATCCGCAACCCCACCCTCACCCTCACCTTCAGTCTAACCCTTAGCCTAAGCCTAACCCTCACCATAATCCTAAACTTAACCCTAAACCTAACCCTAACCCTAACTCTAAACCTAACCCTAATCCTCAGCCTCAACCACACCCTAACCCAAACCCTAACCCTAACCCTCACCCTAAACCTAAGCCTTAACCTAACCTTAACCCTCACCCTAACACTTACCCTCACCCAAACACTAACCCTAACTCTCACACTAACCCTCACAGTAACCCTAACTCTCACCCTAACCCTAAACCTCACCCTAACCCTAACCCTAACCCTCAGCGTCACCCTAGCCCCCACCCTAATCTTAATTCTAACCCTAACCCTCACCCTAACACTAACCTTCATCCTCACCCTAAACCTCACACTAACCCTAACCCTAATCCTCAATCTATCCTTCACTCTAACCCTAATCCTTACCCTAACAATCACCCTAATCCTAACTCTTACCCTTAGGGCAACATTCAACCTCAGCCTAACCCTCATCTTTACTCTGACCTTCACGCTCACCCTAACAGTCACCCTAACCCTAACCCTCATTCTAATACTCACCCTAACCCTAACCCTATCCATCACCCTAACCCTAACACTCACCCTCAGCCTCACCCTCAGCCTAAACCTAAGTTTAAGCTTAACCCTAACCCTAACACTCAACCTCACCCTAGCCCTCACCCTAAACCTAATCCTAACCCTATCCCTCATCCTAACCCTCACCCTAACCCGCACCCTAACCATCACCCAAAACCTATTCCTCACCCCCAATCTCACCCTCAGCCTAACCCTAAGCCTAAGCCTAAACTTAACCGTAACCCTCACCCTCAGCCTCACCCTCACCGCAAACATAACCAAAACCATAACACTGAAAATAACACTAATTTTAACCTGAAACCTAACCCTAATCCTAACCCCCACCCTTACCCTCAGCCTAACCCTAGGCGTAACGCTAATCCTGATTGTGACCCTAAACATAACATTAACCCTAACCCTAAACCTAACCCTAAACCTAACACTAATCATCAGACGCACCCTCACCCTAACCCACACCCTAACCCTAAGCCTAAGCCTAACCCTAACAGTAACACTCACACTCACCCTCACCCTAAACCTAATCCTAAAACTAACCCTATCCCTAACCCTAACCCTCACCCTATCCCTCATCCTAATCCAACCCCTAACACTAACACTAACACAAACCCTCACCCTAACCCTCAACCTAACCCTAATTCTAATCCTAACCCTCACCCTCACCTTAACCGTAATCCTAACCATAACCCTAAACCTTACCCTAACCCTAACCCTAAACCTCACTCTCACCCTAGACCTCACCCTAACCCTAACCTTAACCCTAACCCTCACCCTAACCATAACCCTCACCATAACTCTGACTTTCACACTAAACCTAACCCTAACCCTCACCCTCACCATCACCCTAACCCTTACCTAAACCTCACACTCACCCTAAACCAAACGCTAACCCTAACACTGACTCTAACCCTAAGCCTAACCCTAACCCTAACCCTCACACTCACCCTCAATCTAAACCTAATCCTAAACCTATCCCTATCCCTAAGCCTAACCCTCAAATGAACCATCACCCTAGTGCTCACCCTAACCCTAATCCTAACACTTCACCTCATCTTAACACTCAACCTAACCCTAACCCTAACCCTCACACTAACCCTCACCCTAACCCTAACAGTAACACTAACGCTAACTCTAACCCTAAACCTCACCCTCACCCTAACCCTAATTCTAACCCTAACCCTTAATATAAACCTCACCCTAAACTGAAACCTAACCCTCACCCTCATAGTAACCATAAGCCTAACCCTAACCCTAACAATAACACTAAAAGTAAACCTAACCCTCATTGTAACCATAACCGTCACCATAACACTAACCCTCACCCTAACACTTACCCTCACCCTAACACTAACCCCAACCCTAACACTAATCCTCACACTAACCCTAACCATCACCTTAACCTAAACCGCACCCTAACCCTAAACCTCACCCTAAACCTAGACCTAATCCTAACCCTCTACCTTAACCTAACCCTCACGTTCATCATAACCTTAAACCTAACCCTAAGAATAACCATAACCCTAAACCTAAACTTAAATTTCACCCTCACCGTAACTCTAACCCTAACCCAAACCCTCACCCTAACCCTAACTCTGACGCTAGCCCTAACAATAAACCTCACCATAAACCTAACACTAACCCTAATCTTCACCCTAGGACATACCCTATCCCTAATCCAACCCTAACCCTCATCCTAACTCTCACTCTAACCCTAAACCAAACCCTCACCCTCACCCTTAGCCTCAGCCTAACCCTAAGCAAAACACTAACCCTAACAACAACTGTCACACTCACAGTTACCGTAACCCTAATCCTAACCCTAATACCAACCCTAACCCTAACACTAAAACTAAACCTAACCCTCACCCTAACCCTCACTCTAAAGCTAACCCTAAACCTATTGCTCATCCTAGCACATAACCTAACGCTAATCCTATCCCTAACCCTCACCATAAGCCTCAACCTTACCCTCGCTCTAAACCTAAACCTAAAGCTAACCCTCACCCTCACCCTAACCCTAATGCTAACCCTAACCCTAACACAAACACTAAACTCACACTCACCCTCACCTTATCCCTAATCCTAATCCTAAACCTTACCCTAACCCTCACCCTCACCCTAACTCTCAGCCTAACCCTACCCCTACCCCTAACACTAACACTAATCCTCACACTAACTGTAGCTCTAATCCTATCCCTCAACCTCGCCTTAACTGTAACCCTAACCATAACCCTAAACCTCACCCTAACCCTAACCGTAAACCTCACTCTCACCCTAAACCTCACCCTAACCCTAACCCTAAACCTAACTCTCACCCTAGCCCTCACCCTAACCCTAACCCTAACCCTCAATCTCAGCCTAAGCCTAAACCTAACCCTAAGCTTAATCCTAACCCTAACCCTCAAACTAACCCTCACAATAACCCTCACCCTAACACTAACAGTAACACTAACGCTCACTCTAACCCTAAACTTCACTCTCACCCAAACCCTAATTCTAAACCTAACCCTTAATATAAACCTCACCCTAAACCGAACCCTAACACTCACCCTCACAGTAACCGTAACCCTAACCATAACTCTAACAATAACTCTAAACCTAACCCTAACCTTCATTGTAACCCTTAGCATCACCATAAACCTAACCCTCACCCAAACACTTCCCCTCACGTTAACACTAACCCTAACCCTAACACTAATTCTCACACTAACCCTAAACATCACCCTAACCATAAACCTCACCCTAAACCTAGACCTAATCATAACCCTCAACCTTACCCTAACCCTCACTCTCATCATAACCTTAACCCTAATCCCCACCCTATGCCTAAACCTAATCCTAACCCTAAACCTCACCCGAACTGTAACCCTAACCCTCATCCTCATGACAGCCCACACACTAACCATAAACCTAAACCTAACCCTCATCCTAACACTCACCCTAACCCAAAACCTAAACCTCACCCTAATCCTAAACCTCACCCTCACCCTCAGCCTAACCCTAAGCCTAAACTTAACCCTAACCATAACCCTTACACTCAACCTCACCCAAAACCTAATCCTAAACCTAATCCTATCCCTAACCCTAACCCTCACCCTAACCCTCACCCTAACCCTAACCCTGACACTAAACCTAACACAATCCCTCACAGTAAATCTCAACTTAACACTAACTCTAACCCTAAGCCTCACCCTATCCCTCACTCTAACCCTAACTCTAACCCTAAATCTCACCCTCAACCTCATCCTAACCCTAATCCTAAACATCACCCTCATCCTAACCCTCACCCTAACACTAACCCTAACACTAATCCTAAACCTAATCCTCATCCTAACTCTCACCCTAACCCTAACCCTAACTCTCACTCAAACGCTAACCCTAACACAAAACCTAACCCTAACCCTCAACCTCACCCTCACCCTCAGCTTAACCCTAAGCCTAAACTTAACCTAAGCCTAAACGAAACACTCACCCTAACACTAACCTTTATCCTAAACCTAAACCTAACCCAAACCCTCACCTAAAACCCTCACCCTCATCCTAACCCTCACACTAACCCAAACCCTAACTCTAACCCTAATCCTAAACCTTACCCTAACCCTCACCTTAACCCTAAAACGAACACTAAACCTCACCCTCACCCTCACCCTAAATCTAACACTAACTCTAAACCTCACCCTAACCATAACCCTCACAGTCACCCTCACATTCCAAGTAACTCTAACCCTAAACCTAACAATAACACTAACCCTCACCCTAACCCTGACACTCACCTTCACCGTAACCCTAACCCTAACCCTAAACCTCACCCTCACCCTAAACCTCACCCTAACCCTAACCCTAAACCTCACTCTCACCCTAGCCCTCACCCTAACCCTAACCCTAACCCTAACCCTCACCCTAACCATAACCCTCACCATAACCCTAAATTTCACACTAACCCTAACCCTAACCCTCAACCTCAACCTAACCCTAACCCTAACCCTCACCCTCACCCTAAACCAAACCCTAACCCTAACACTGACTCTAACCCTAAGCCTAACCCTAACCCTAACCCTCACACTTACCCTCAATCTAAACCTAATCCTAAATGTAACCCTATCCCTAACCCTAACCCTCACATTAACCATCACCATAGCGCTCACCCTAACCCTAATTCTAACCCTACACCTCATCCTAACACTCAGCCTAACGCTAACCCTAACCCTTGCCCTAACCCTAACCCTAACCCTCACCCTCACTCTCGGCCTAAGCCTAAGCCTAACCCTAAGCTTAAGCCTAACCCTAACCCTCACACTAACCCTCACTCTAACTCTAACACTAACACTAAAGCTAACTCTAGCCCTAAAACTCACCCTAACCCTAACTCTAACCCTAACCCTTAATATAAACCTCACCCTAAACCGAACCCTAACCCTCACTCTCACAGTAACCGTAACCCTAACCCTAACCCTAACAATAACACTAAACCTAAACCTAACCCTCATTGTAACCATAACCGTCACCATAAACATAACCCTCACCCTAACACTTACCCTCACCCTAACACTAACCCTAACCCTAACACTAATCCTGACACTAACCCTAACCATCACCCTAACCCTAAACCTCAACCTAACCCTAAACCTCACCCTCACCCTAGCCCTCAACCTAACCCTCACCCTAAACCTAGACCTAATCCTAACCCTCAAACTTACCCTAAACCTCAGCCTCATCATAACCTTAACCCTAACACCCACCCTATGCCTAAAAATAATCCTAACCCTAAACTTCACCCTAACCCTAACCCTAAACCTCACCCTCATGCTAGCCCTCACCCTAATCCTAATGCTAACCCTAACCCTCACCCTAAACCTCACCCTAACCCTAACCCTAACACTAAACCTAACACTAACCCTCACAGTAAATCTCAACTTAAGACTAACTCTAACCCTAAAACTCACCCTCACCCTAACTCTAACCCTCACCCTCACCCTCACCCTCAGCCTATCCCTAAGCCTAAACCTAACCCTAACCCTAAACCTCATACTCACCCTCACACTAACCCTAATCCTAATCCGAACCCTAAACCTAACCCTCACCCTAACACTAACCCTCACCATAACCCTAACCCTATCACTAACCCTAACCCTAAACCTCACCCTATCCCTCACCTTAACCCTAACTCTAATCCTAAACCTCACCCTCACTCTCACCCTAACCCTAACTCTAAACATGACCCTCATCCTAACCCTCACACTAAACCTAACCCTAACACTAATCCTAACCCTAATCCTCATCCTAACTCTCACCCTAACCCTAACACTAACTCTCACCCAAACACTAACCCTAACCTAATCCTCACCTTCACCCTCACCCTCACCCTCAGCTTAATGCTAAGCCTAACCCTAACCCTAAGCCTAATCCAAACACTCACCCTAATGCTAACCCTAATCCTAATCCTAGCCCTAACACTAAACCTCACCCTAATCCTCACCCTCATCCTAACCCTCACCCTAACCCTAAACCTAACACTAACCCTAACCATCACCCTAACCCTAAACCTCACCCTCACCCTAGCCCTCAACCTAACCCTCACCCTAAACCTAGACCTAATCCTAACCCTCAAATTTACCCTAACCCTCACCCTCATCATAACCTTAACCCTAACACCCACCCTATGCCTAAAAATAATCCTAACCCTAAACTTCACCCTAACCCTAACCCTAAACCTCACCCTCATGCTAGCCCTCACCCTAATCCTAATGCTAAACCTAACCCTCATCCTAACCCTCACCGTAACCCTAAACCTAAACCTCACCCTAAACCTAAACCTCACCCTCACCCTCAGCCTAACCTTAAGCATAATCATAACCCTAAACATAACCCTCACACTCAACCTCACCCAGAACCTCATCCTAAAGCTAACCCTATCCCTAACCCTAACCCTCACCCTAAACCTCACCCTAACCCTAACCCTAACACTAAACCTAACATTAACCCTCACAGTAAATCTCAACTTAACACTAACTCTAACCCTAAAACTCACCCTCACCCTAACTCTAACCCTCACCCTCACCCTCACCCTCAGCCTATCCCTAAGCCTAAACCTAACCCTAACCCTAAACCTCATACTCACCCTCACACTAACCCTAATCCTAATCCGAACCCTAAACCTAACCCTCACCCTAACACTAACCCTCACCATAACCCTAACCCTATCACTAACCCTAACCCTAAACCTCACCCTATCCCTCACCCTAACCCTAACTCTAATCCTAAACCTCACCCTCACTCTCACCCTAACCCTAACCCTAAACATCACCCTCATCCTAACCCTCACACTAAACCTAACCCTAACACTAATCCTAACCCTAATCCTCATCCTAACTCTCACCCTAACCCTAACACTAACTCTCACCCAAACACTAACCCTAACCTAATCCTCACCCTCACCCTCACCCTCACCCTCACCCTCAGCTTAATGCTAAGCCTAACCCTAACCCTAAGCCTAATCCAAACACTCACCCTAATACTAACCCTAATCCTAATCCTAGCCCTAACACTAAACCTCACCCTAATCCTCACCCTCATCCTAAACCTCACCCTAACCCTAAACCTAACACTAACCCTAACCCTAAACCTCACCCTCAACCTCACCTTAACCCTACATCTAACCCTAAACCTCACCCTCACCCTCATGCTAAACCTAACACTAACCCTAATCCTCAACCTAGGACATACCCTAACCCTAATCTAACCCTAACCCTCACACTAACCCTCACTCTAACCCTAAACAAAATCCTAACCCTAAATCTAACCCTCACCCTCACCCTCAGCCTCAGCTTAACCCTAAGCCTAACACTAACCCTAACCCTAACTGTCACACTCACAGTCACCGTAACCCTACTCCTAAACCTAACACCAACCCTAACCCTAACACTAAACCTAAACCTAAACCTGCACCTAACACTCACTCTAACCCTAACCTGAACCCTATTGCTCATCCTAGCACATACCCTAACGCTAATCCTATCCCTAACCCTCACCATAACCCTCACCCGTACCCTCACTCTAAACCTAACCCTAAAGTTAACCCTCAACCTCACCCTAAAACTAATGCTAACACTAAACCTAACACTAACACTAACCCTCACACTCACCCTCACCTTATCCCTCATCCTAATCCTAACCCTTACCCTAACCCTCACGCTCACCCTAACTCTCATCCTAACCCTACACCCAACACTAACACTAACACTAACCCTCCCCCTAACCCTCACCCTAACCCTAACTCTAACCCTAACCCTCACCCTCGCCTTAACCGTAACCCTAACCATAACCCTAAAATTCACCCTAACCCTAACCCAAAACCTCACCCTCACCCTAAACCTCACCCTAACCCTAACCCTAAACCTCACTCTCACCCTAGCCCTCACCCTACCCCTAAACGAAACCCTCAAACTCGGCCTAAGCCTAAACCTAACCCTAAGCTTAAGCCTAACCCTAACCCTCACACTAAGCCTCATCCTAACCCTAACACTAACACTAACGCTAACTCTAAACCTAAACCTTACCCTCACCCTAACCCAAACTCTAACCCTAACCCTTAATATAAACCTCACCCTAAACCGAACCCTAAACCTCACCCTCAGAGTAACCGCAACCCTAACCCTAAGCCTAACAATAACACTAAAACTAAATCTAACCCTCATTGTAACCATAACCGTCACCATAAACCTAACCCTCACCCTAACACTTACCCTCACATTAACACTAATCCTAACCCTAACACTAATCCTCACTCTAACACTAACCATAACACTAACCATCATCCTAACCCTAAACCTCACCCTAACCCTAAACCTGACCCCCACCCTAGCCCTCAACCTAACCCTAACCCTCACCCTAAACCTAGACCTAATCCTAACCATCAAACTTACCCTAAACCTGACCCTCATCATAACCGTAACCATAACCCCCACCCTATGCTTAAACTTAATCCTAACCCTAAACCTCACCCTAACCCTAACCCTAACCCTCAACCTCATGCTAGCCCTCACCCTAATCCTAATCCAAAACCTAATCCTCATCCTAACCCTCACCCTAACCATAAACCTAACACTCACCCAAACCCTAAACCTCACCCTCACCCTCAGCCTAACCCTAAGCCTAATCATAATCCTAACCATAACCCTCACACTCAACCTCACCCAAAATCTAATCCTAAACCTAACCCTATCCCTAACACTAACCCTAACACTAATCCTCACACTAAACCTCAACTTAACACTAACTCTAACCCTAAATCTCACCGTCACCCTAACCCTAAACCTCACCCTCACCCTCACCCTCAGCCTATAGCTAAGCCTAAACCTAACCCTAACCCTAACCCTCATACTCACCCTCACACTAACCCTAATCCTAATCCTAACCCTAAACCTAACACTCACCCTAACACTAATCCTCACCCTAACCCTAACCCTAACACTAACCCTAACCCTAAACCTCACCCTATCCCTTACTCTAACCCTAACTCTAACCCTAGAACTCACCCTCAACCTCACCCTAATCCTAATCCTAAACATCACCATCATCCTAACCTTCAACCTAACCCTAACCCTAACACTAATCCTAACCCTAATCCTCATCCTAACTCTCACCCTAACCCTAACCCTAACTCTCACCCAAACGCTAACCCTAACCCAAACCCAAACCCTAATCCTCACCCTCACCCTCACCCTCAGCTTAATGCTAAGCCAAACCCTAACCCTAAGTCTAACCCAAACACTCACCCTAATGCTAACCCTAATCCTAGCCCTAACTCTAAACCTCAACCTAACCCTCACCCTCATCCTAACCCTCACCCTAACACTAACCCTAACACTAACCCTAACCCTAAATCTCAATCTAAACCTCACCCTAAGCCTAAATCTAACCCTAAACCTCACCCTCACCCTCACCCTAAACCTAACCCTAACCCTAAACCTCACCCTAACCCTAACCCTCACACTCACCCTCACCTTCACCGTAACTCACCCTAACCCTAACAATAACACTAACCCTCACCCTAAACCTAACACTCACCCTCACCGTAATCATAAAACTAAACCAAAACCTCACCCTAACCCTTACCCTAACCCTAACCTAAACCTCACCCTAACCCTAAACCTAACCCTCACACTCAGCCTCACCCTCACTGTAAACTTAAACCTAACCATAACACTAACAATAACAATAACTGTAACCCTAAACTTACCCTCAACCTCACACTAACCCTAACCCTCACCCTAAACCTATCACTCACCCTCACTGTAACCCTCACCATAACACTCACCCTAACCCTAAACCTAACCCTATCCCTGAACCTCACCCTAACTCTAACCCTAACCCTCACCCTCAACGTAGCACTCAACCTAGCCCTAGTCTTAAACCTAAACCTCACCCTAAACTGCACCGTATCCCTAAAGCTAACCCTCACCCTAACCCTAAAACCCTAAAAATCACCCTAAACCTAACCCTCACCTTCACCCTCAAGCTCGGCCTAAGCATAAGCCTAAGCCTAAGGCTAAGCCTAACCCTGACACTCACCCTCACCCTCACCGTAACCCTAACACTAACCCTACCCCTAACCCTCACACCAACACGCACCCTAACGCTAACCCTAACCCTAAACCTCACCCTCAGCCTTAACCTAACCCTCATCCTCACCCTCAGCTTAACACTAAGCCTAAGCCTAACCCTAACCCTAACCCTCACACTCACACTAGCCGACACCATAACCCTAACCATAACACTAAACCTAACCCTAACACTCACACTTTCCCTAACCCTAACCCTAAAAATAAACCTAAACCTCACCCTCACCCTAAAACTAAAACTAACTCTAAACCTCATCCTAACCCTAACCCTGACCATCAACATCACCCTCACCCTCACGCTTACCTTAAACTTAAACTTAACCCTAACCCTAAGAATAACCATAACCCGAAACCTAAACTTAAAACTCACCCTCACCGTAACTCTAACCCTAATCCAAACCATCACCCTAACCCTAACCCTGACCCTAACCCTAATGCTTAACCTCACCCTAAACCTAAAACTAATCCTAATCCTCACCCTAGGACATACACTAACCCTAATCCAACCCTAACCCTCACCCCAACCCTCACTCTAACCCTAAACCAAACCCTCACCCTAAATCTAACCCTCACCCTCACCCTCAGCCTCAGCCTAACCCTAAGCCTAACACTAACCCTAACCTTAACTGTCACACTAACAGTCACCATAACCCTAATCCTAATCCTAACACTAACACTAACCCTAAATCTAACACTCACCCTAACCCTCACTCTAACCCTAACCCTAACAGTGTTGCTGGTTCTAGCACATAGCCTAACGCTAATCCTATCCCTAACCCTCACCATAACCTTCACCCTAACCCTCACTCTAAACCTAACCCTAAAGCTAAACCTCACCCTCACCCTAACCCTAATGCTAACCCTAACCCTAACACTAACACTAACCCTCACACTCACCCTCACCTTAACCCTAATCCTAAACCTAAGCCTTACCCTAACCCTCACCCTCACCCTAACCCTCATCCTAACCCTACCCCTAACACTAACACTAACACTAACCCTCACCCTAACCCTCACGCTAACCCTAATTCTAACCCTAACCATCAACCTCACCTTAACCGTAACCCTAACCATAACCCTAAACCTCACCCTAAACCTAACCCTAAACCTCACCCTCAACCTAAACCTCACCCTAACCCTAACCCTAAACCTCACTCTCACCCTAGCCCTCACCCTAAACCTAAACCTAACCCTAACCCTCACCATAACCCTAAATTTCACACTAAACCAAACCCTAACCCTCACCCTCACCCTCACCCTAACCCTAACCCTAACCCTCACCATAACCCTAACTTTCACACTAAACCTAACCCTAACCCTCACCCTCATCCTCACCCTAACCCTAACACTAACCCTCACCCTCACCCTAAACCAAACCCTAACCCTAACACTCACTCTAACCCTAAGCCTGAGCCTAACCCTCACCCTAACCCTCACACTCACCCTCAATCTAAACCTAATCCTACACCTAACCCTATCCCTAACCCTACCCATCACATTAACCATCACCCTAGCGCTCACCCTAGCCCTAATCCTAACACTACACCACATCCTAACACTCACCCTAACCCTAACCCTCAACCTAACCCTAACCATAACCCTCACCCTCAGTCTTGGCCTAAGCCTAAGCCTAACCCTAAGATTAAGCCTAACCCTAAACCTCACTCTAACCCTCACCTTAACTCTAACACTAACACTAACGCTAACTCTAACCTTAAACCACACCCTCACCCTAACCCTAACTCGAACCCTAACCCTTAATATAAACCTCAACCTAAACCGAACCCTAACCCTCCCCCTAACAATAACCGAAACCCTAACCCTAACCCTAACAATAACCCTAAATCTAGCCCTAACCCTCATTGTAACCATAAATGTCAACATAACCCTAAATCTCACCATAACACTTACCTCACCCTAACACTAACCCCAACCCTAACACTAATCCTCACACTAACCCTATCCATCACTCTAACCCTAAACCTCACCCTAACCCTAAACCTCACCCTCACCCTAGCCCTCACCCTAACCCTAACACTCACCCTAAACCTAGACCTAATCCTAACCCTCAACCTTACCCTAACCCTCACCTTCATCATAACCTTAACCCTAACCCTCACCCTATTCCTAAACTTAATCCTAACCCTAAACCTCTCCCTAACCCTAACCCTAAACCTCACCCTCATTCTAGCCCTCACCCTAATCCTAATCCTAAATCTAACACTCATAATAACCCTCACCCTAACCCTAACCCTCAACCTCACCCTCAGCCTAACCCTAAGCATATTCATAACCCTAATCATAGCCCTCACACTCAACCGCACCTAAAACCTAATCCTAAACCTAACGCTATCCCTAACCCTAACCCTCACCCTAACCCTAAACCTCACCCTAACCCTAACCCTAACACTAACCCTAACACTAACCCTCACAATAAACCTCAACATAACACTAACTCTAACCCTAAACCTCATCCTCATCCTAACGCTAACCCTCACCCTCACCCTCACCCTCAGCCTATCCCTAAGCCTAAACCTAACCCTAACCCTAACCCTCATACTCACCCTCACACTAACTCTAATCCTAATCCTAACCCTAAACCTAACCCTCACCCTAACACTAACCCTCACCCTAACCCTAACCCTAACACTAACCCTAACCCTAAACCTCACCCTATCCCTTACACTAACCCTAACTCTAACCCTAAAACTCACCCTCACCCTCACCCTAACCCTAATCCTAAACATCACCCTCATCCTAAACCTCACCCTAACCCTAACCCTAACACTAACCCTAACACTAACCCTCACAATAAACCTCAACATAACACTAACTCTAAACCTAAACCTCATCCTCACCCTAACGCTAACCCTCACCCTCACCCTCACCCTCAGCCTATCCCTAAGCCTAAACCTAACCCTAACCCTAACCCTCATACTCACCCTCACACTAACTCTAATCCTAATCCTAACCCTAAACCTAACCCTCACCCTAACACTAACCCTCACCCTAACCCTAACCCTAACACTAACCCTAACCCTAAACCTCACCCTATCCCTTACACTAACCCTAACTCTAACCCTAAAACTCACCCTCACCCTCACCCTAACCCTAATCCTAAACATCACCCTCATCCTAAACCTCACCCTAACCCTAACCCTAACACTAATCCTAACCCTAATCCTCATCCTAACCTTAACACTAACTCTCACCCAAACACTAACCCTAACCCAAACCCTAACCCTAATCCTCACCCTCACCCTCACCCTCAGCTTAACGCTAAGCCTAACCCTAACCCTGAGCCTAACCCAAACACTCACCCTAACACTAACCCTAATCCTAATCCTAACCCTAACTCTAAAGCTCACCCTAACTCTCACCCTCATCCTAACCCTCACCCTAACCCTAACCCTAACACTAACCATAAACCTAAACCTCACCCTAACCATCAATCTAACCCTAAATATAACCCTAAACCTCACCCTCACCCTCACCCTAAACCTAACCCTAACCCTAAACCTCACCCTAACCCTAACCCTCACACTCACCCTCACCTTCACCGTAACTCTAACCCTAACCCTAACAATAACACTAACCCTCACCCCAATCCTAACACTCACCCTCACCATAATCGTAAACCTGACCCAAACCCTCACCCTAACCCTTACCCTAACCCTAACCTAAACCTAACCCTAACCCTAAATCTAACCCTCACCCTCAGCCTCACCCTCACTGTAAAATTAAACCTAACCATAACACTAACAATAACAATAACCCTGCCCTAATCTTACCCTCACCCTCACACTAACCCTAAACCTCACCCTAACCCTAACCCTCACTCTCAATGTAACACTCACCCTAACACTCACCCTAACACTAAACCTAACCCTTTCCCTAAACCGCACCCTAACTCCAACCCTAACACTCACCCTCACCCTAGCCCTCAGCCTAACCCTAATCCTAACCCTAACCCTCACCCACCCTCACCCTAACCCTAATCCTAACACTCACCCTAAACCTAACCCTCACCTTCAACCTCACCCTCAGCCTAATGCTAAGCCTTATTCTAAACCTAAGCCTAGCCCACACACTCACCCTCACCCTAATCATAATCCTAACCCTAACCCTAACTCTAACCCTAACCCTCACACTAACCCTCACCCTAACCTTAACCCTAACTCTAACGCTAACCCTCACCCTAACCCTAACCCTAACTCTAACCCTAATCCTAACCCTAAACCTCACACTAACCCTAACCCTCACCCTCACCCTCACCCTCAACCTAACCCTTAACCTAAAATTAAAAATAACCCTAACACGAACCCTAACCCTCAACCTAACTGTAACCCTCACCCTAACCCTAACCATCACCCTAACACAAACCCGCACCCTAACACTAACCATAACCCTAACACTAACCCTCACACTAACCCTAAAACTCATCCTAACCCTAAACCTCACCCTAACCCTAACCCTAACCCCCAGCCTCACCCTCGCCCTCACCCTAACCCTAATTCTAACTCTTATCCTCACCTAACCCTAAACACTTATCCTCACCCTAAACCTCACACTAACCCTAACCCTAATCCTCAATCTAACCCTCACCCTCACCCTAACCCCTAACCCTCACACTTACCCTAACCCTCACCCTAACCCTAACCCTGACCCTTTTCTTAATCCTCACCCATAGCCTAACCCTCAACTTTACCCTTACCTTCACCCTCACCCTAACAATCAATCTATCCCTAACCCTCATCGTAACCTTCAAGCTAACTGTAACACTAAACGTCACCCTTACCCTAAACTTCACCCTCAATCTCACCCTCACCCTAACACTAATCCTAACCCTAAACCTAATCCTAACCCTAACCCTCACCCTCAGCCTCACACTCACTCCAAAAGTAACCTTAAACATAAAACTAAAAATAAACATAACTCTAACCCTAATCCTAACCCTCACCCTCACCCTAACCCTAATCCTAAACGTAATCCTCACCCTTACCCTAACCTTCACCCTCACTGTAACCCTAACCCTCATCCTAACCCTCACCCTAACTCTAATGCTCACCGTCACTGTAACACAAACGCTCACTCCCACCCTCACCCTCAGCCTAACCCTAAGCCTAAGCCTAACCCTAACCATAACCCTCACACTCACCCTCGCCCTAACCCTAATCCTAACCCTAACCCTATCCCTAAAAATCAACCTAACCCTAACCCTCACCCTAACCCTCCCACTAACCCTAACTCTAAACCTAATCCTCACCCTCAACCTAGCCCAAAACCCTAAACCTCACCCTAAATGTCACCTAACCCTAACCCTCACCCTCACCCTCACCCTCACCGTAACTCTAACCCTAACCCTAACAATAACACTAACCATAAACCTAACCCTAACCATAAACCTCACACTCAGCCTCACCCTCACTGCAAACTTAAACCTAACACTAACCATAACACTAACATTAACCCTTACCCTAACCCTAACCCTAACCCTAACTATAACCCTAACCCTAACCCTAACCCGAATCCTCACGCCCCCGCTCAATCTCATTCTAACCCTAAGCCTAACCCTAACATTAACCCTAACTTTAACCCTAAACCTCACCCTCACCCTAACCCTATCTCTAAACCTAAACCTAAACCTCAACTTAACCCTAACCCTAACCCTACCCGCACCCTCACCCTCACTTTAACTCTAACCCTAACCCTAACAATAACACTAACCCTAACGCTCACCATCACCCTAACCCTAATCCTAACACTAACCCTATCCTTAAACCTCAACCAAACCCTCACCTTCACCCTAATGCTAACACTAAACCTAACCCTAAACGTCACCCTAATACTCCCCCTCACCCTAATTCTAACCCTAAACCTCACCAGCACCCTAACACTTACCCTAACCCTAAACCTCACCATAACCCTCACGCTCACTCTCACCATGACCGTAACTCTAACCCGAACCCTAACAATAATACTAACCCTAAACCAAAACCTAACACTAACCATAACCCTCACCCTGAGCCTCACCCTCACCGCAAACTTAACACTATCCATAACACTAACAATAACCCTAACCCTAACCCTAATCCTAAACTTAACCCTAAACCTAACCCAAAACCTCACCCTAACCCTAACCCTAAAACTAACTCTAATCGTAACCCTAAAACTAACCCTAACCATAACCATAACCACAAACCTCATCCTAACCCTCACCCTAAATCTAACCCTAACCCTCACTCTAAACCTAACCCTAAACCTCACCCCCACGCTCAGCCTAAGCCTAAGCCTAACCCGAACTCTAACCCTCACCCTAACCCACACCCTAACCCTCACCCTAACTCTAACCCTAACACTAACCCTAACTCTAACCCTAAACCTCACCCTCACCCTAACCCTAACACTAACCATCACCCTAACACTAAACCTCACCCTCACTCTAACCCTAACATTAACCCTCACCCTAACCATAAACCTAACCCTAATCCTGAACCTCACCATATTGCTAACCCTAAACCTCACCCTCACACCTGCCCTCATACTAACCCTAATCCTAACCTTAACCTCATCCTAAACCTCACCCAAATCCTAAACCTAACCCTCACCCTCACCCTCAGACTAACCCTGACCCTAACCTTCACACTCAAACTCACCCTACCCCTAATCCTAACACTAACCCTAACCCTCACCCTAACCCTCCCCATAACACTAACTCTAAACCTCACCCTCACCCTCACCCTCACCCTAACCTTAACTCTAACCCTAACCTTAAACTTAAACCTCAACCTAACCCTAAAACTTACCCTCACCCTCACCCTCACCGTAACCTTAACCCTAACCCTAACCCTAACAAAAACCCTTAACCTAACACTAACCCTAATGCTAACCATAACCCTCACCGTAATGGTAACCCTCACCCTAACAATTAACCTCACCCTCACCCTCAACGTAACCTTAACCCTAACCCAAACAATAACTCTAAAGCTAACACTAACCCTAACCCTAACCATAACACTCACCCTAATGCTATAAGTCACCCTAACACTAACCCTCACCCTAAAATTAACCCTAGTCCTAACACTAACACTCACACTAACCCTAACCATCACCTGAACCCTAAACCTCAACCTAACCCTATCCCTAACCCTCACCCTCACCCTAGCCCTCGCCCTAACCCTTACCCTCATCCTAACCCTAAACCTAACCCTCACCCTAACCTTAACGCTAAACCTCACATTAACCCTAACCCTCATCCTCAACATCAACCTCAGCTTAACCCTAACCCTAACCTTAATCCAAACGCTAACCCTCACCCTCACTCTCACCCTGACTCTAAACCTAACCCTAAACAAAACCCTCACCCTAATCCTAACCCTATCCCTGACCTTCACCCTAACCCAAACCATAATCCTACTCCTAACCCTCACCCTCACCCTAAACTTTACCCTCACCCTAACCCTAAACCTAACCCTCATCCTAACACTAACCATAACCCTAAACCTCACACTAACCTTAACCCTAATAGTATCCCTCACCAAAACCTTAACCCTCAACCTCACCCTCAACCTCACCCTAACCCTCACCCTCACTCTCACCCTAAAAATAACCATAACCCTAACCCTCACACTAAACCTAACTCTGACACTCACCCTCACCCTCAACCTAAGCCTAAGCCTACACCTAAGCCTAATCCTAAACCTAACTCTCACTCTCACCCTCACCCTAAACCTAAACCTTACCTTAACCCTAAACCTAACCCTAGTACTCACCCTAACCCTTACCCTCATCGTCACCCTAACCCTAACCCTAACCCTCGCCCTAACCCTAACCCTAACCCTCACCCTCACCGTAACCCTAACACTAACCCTAACTCTCACCGTAAACTTATCCTTAACCTTAATGCTATCCCTAACCCTCACCCTTCCGCTAAACCTTCCTCTAACCCTTACCCTCACCCTATCCTTCACCCTAACCCTAACACTAACACTAAACCTAAACCCCATCCTCACCCTAAACCTAACCCTAAGTCTCACCCTCAACTTCAACCTCACCCTAACCCTAACCCAAACCCTCAACTGAACTCTCACCCTAACGCTCACCCTAACCCTCAACTTAACCCTAACCCTCACCCTCACCCTACCCCACACCTTAAGCCTTACCCTCACCCTAAACCTAACCCTAAACCTAACGATAACCCTTACCCTCACCTAACCTAACCTGGATCCTAACCCTCACCCTAAACCTCAACCTAACTCTAACGCTATACCTAAACCTCACCCTCAAACTAAACCTCATCCTAACCCTTACCCTGACTATAACCCTAACCCTAACCCTAATCCTCACCTTAACCCTCACCCTAAAACTCACCGTAACCCTAACGCTAACACTAAACCTCACTCTCATCCTAACCCTCACACTTATCCTTATCCTCACACTAACCCTAACCCTAAACCTAATCCTCACATTAACCCTAACCCTCACACTAACCCTAACCCTACACCTCACCCTACCCCTCATCCTCACCCTAACCCTAACACTAACCCTCACCCTAACTCTAACGTTATCCCTAAACCTCACCCTCACCCTAAACCTCATCCTAACCCTAATCCTCACCATAACCCTAACCCTCACCCTAACCCTAACCGTCACCCACACCATAAAACTCACCCGAACCCGAACCCGAACTCTCACCCTAAACCGATCCTAAACCTCACCCTAACCCTAACCCTCAATCTAAACCTAACTCTAACCCTCATCCTCATACTAAACCAAACCCTCACCTTAACCCTAACGCTAACCCTAAACCTCACTCTCACCCTAACCCTCACTCTTATCCTTATCCTCACACTAACCCTAACCTAACCCTAATCCTCATATTAACCTTATACCTCACCCTAACCCTACCCCTACCCCCTCAACCTACCCTTCACCCTAACCCTAACCCTAAGCCTAACTCTGACACTAACCCTATCCCAAACCCTCAACTTCACCCTAACCCTTACCGTCACCATCACCCTAAACCTCACCCTAAACCTAACCCTCAACTACACCTCACCCTAACCCTAACCCTAACCCTAACCCTCACCTTAACCCTCACCCTAATCCTAACCCTATCCCTAACCCTCACCCTAACCCTAAACCTAACCCTAAACCTAACCCTCACCCTCACCCTAACTGTTACCCTCACCCTAACACTAAAACTAACACTCGGCCTAACTATCATCCTAACCCTCACACTAACCCTAAACCTCACCCTAACCATAACCGTAACCCTCAGCCAAACCCACTTCTTAAACCTAACCCTAACCCTCAACCCAACCCTAACCCTAGCCCTAACTCTAACCCTCATCCTAAACCTAAACCTCACCCTCACCCTCACCCTCACCCTCAGCCTAACCCTAACCCTAAACCTAAACCTAACCCTAACCCTCACACTCACCCTCAACCTAACTCTAACGCTAACCCTAACCCTGACCCTGACCCTGACCCTAACCTTATCACTAACCCTCACCCTGACCCTAAACCTAAACCTCACTCTCACCCTAACCCTAACCCTAACACTCACCCTAAACCTAAGCCTTAAACTAAACCTCACCCTCACCCTAAACCTCACCCTAACCCTTGCCTTCACCAGAACCCTAAACCTAACCCTCAGCCTAACCCTCATCCTAACCCTAACCCTAAACCTAACCCTCACCCCAACCTTAACGCTAATCCTAACCCTAACCCTCACATTAACCCTAACCCTCAACCTCACCCACATCCTAAACCTAACCCTACCCCTAATCTAAACACTAACTCTAACCCTCACCCTAACTCTAAACCAAACCAAAACCCTCACACTAATCATAAATCTAACCCTAAACCCTCACCCTAACCCTAACCCTAATCCAAAACCTAACCCTCACCCTCACTGTAACCCTTACCCTCACTCTAAACCTTACCCTCACCCTAACCCTAAACGTAACCCTCAGCCTAACCCTCATCCTAACCCTAAACATCACCCTAACATTAACCCTAACCGTAAACCTGACCCTCACCTAAACCCTAACCCTCAACCTCACCCTCAACCTCACCCTCATGCTCACACTAACCCTCACACTAACCCTCACTCTAACCCTAACCCTAACCCTAAACCTCACCCTAAACCTAACTCTAACCCTCACCCTCATGCTAACCCTAAACCTCACCTTAACCCTCATCCTAAACCTAACCCTAACCCTAACGCTAACCCTAACCCTCACTCTCACCCTAACCTTCACCCTAACACTTATCCTCACAGTAACTCTAACCCTAACCCTAACCATCACCCTAACCCTAACCGAACCCTCACCCTCACCTTTACCCTAACCCTCACCATCACCCCAAACATCACCACCACCCTAACACTCACCTACACCCTCACAATCACTCTCAGGCTCACCCCCACCGTAACCATCACCCTCACCCTAAACATCACTCTAACGCTAACCCAAACACTAACGTTAACCCTAATCCTCACCCTAACCCTAATCCTCAACTTAAATTTCACTCTCACCCTAATCCTCAACCTAACCATAACCCTAAGCCTTTCCTAAGCAAATCCCTCACCCTCACCCTAACCCTAATCAGAACCCTAACCCTAATCCTAAACCTAACCCTAATGCTAACCTTAAACCTCAACCTCTCCATAACCCTCACCCTAACCCTTACCCTCACACTAAACATAACCCTAATCCTAACCCTCACCCTCACCCTAACCGTAATACTCACCCTAACCCTAATCCTCAGCCGAAACCTAACCGTCAGCCTAAACATCATCCTAACTCTAACCTTCAACCTAACCCTCACACTCACCCTAACCCTAACCCTAATCCTAGCCCTAACTCTAACACTAACCCTAAACCTCACCCTAACCCTCACCCTAACCTTAACCCTAAAACTAACCCTAACCCTAACCATCAACCTAACCCTCAAACTAACCCTAAACCTAACCCTAAACCTCACCCTCAGCCTCACCCTAATCCTAACCCTAAAACTAAACCTCACCCTAACCCTAAACCTAAGCCCCAACCTCACCCTCACCCTCACCATATCTCTAACCCTAACACTGACAATAACACTAATCCTTACCCTAAACCTAACCCTAACCCTAACCATAATGCTAACACTCACCCTCACCCTAACCCTAATGCTCACCCTAACCCTCACCCTCACAGTAACCCTAACCCTCATACTAACTCTCACCCTAAACCTAACCCTAACCTTAAACCTTACCCTAACACTAACCCTAATCCTCACCCTCATCCTAGCCCTCAACCTAACCCTAATTGTAACCCTAATCCTCATCCTAACCCTCACCCTAACCCTAACCCTAACCCTCACCCTAACCCTAAACCTAACCCTAAACCTCACCCTAACCCTAAACCTAATCCTCACCCTCCCCTTACCCTCAACTTCACTCTAACCCTAACACTAACAATAAACCTATCACTAAACCTAACCCTAAACTTCGCACTCACCTTCACCCTTACCTGAATCATAACCCTAAACCTAACCCTTACCCTAACCCTCCCCCTAACTCTCACCCTAATACTAACGCTAACCCTAACACTAACCCTAACCCTGACCCTCACCCTAACGCTAACCCTATCCCTAAAGCTCACCCTCACTCTCCCCCTAACACTATATCTAACCATAAACCTCAACCTCACCCTCACTCAAACCCTAACCCTAAACCCCACCGTAACCCTAACCCTAAACTTCACCCTCACCTTAAACCTAACTCTAACCCTAACCCAAACCCTAAACCTAACCCTAACAATAACCCTAACACAAATCCTAACCCTCACCCTAACCATAAATATCACCCTAACCCAAAACCTCACCCTAACACTTACACTCATACTAACACTAAACCTAACCCTAAAACTAACCCTCACACTAACTCTAACCCTAAGCCTAACCCTAAAATTCAATGTAACCCTCACCCTCACCCTAACCCTAACACTAACCCTATCCCTAAAGCTCACCCTCACTCTCCCCCTAACACTATATCTAACCATAAACCTCACCCTCACCCTCACTCAAACCCTAACCATAAACCCCACCCTAACCCTAACCCTAACCCTCACCCGAAACCTCACGCTCACTGTAACTCTAACCCTAACCCTAACAATAGCATTAACCCTAACCCTAACCATCACCCTAACCCTAATCCTCACCCCAACCCTCACCCTCAGCCTAATCCTAAGCCTAAACTTAACCCTCACCCTAACCCTCACACTCAACCTCACCCTAACCCTAATCCTAAACTTAATCCTATCCCTAAACCTCAACCTAACCCTCACCATCACCCTAACCCTAACACTAATGCTATCCCTAAACCTCACCCTAATCCTCCCTCTAACACTTACTCTAACCCTAAACGTCACCCTCACCCTAACCCTAAACCTCACCCTAAACCTCACTCTAACCCTAAACCTCACCCTCCACCTCACCGTAACTCGAACCCTAATCCTAACAATAACACTAACCCTAACAGTAACACTAACCCTAACCGTAACAGTAACCCTAAGGGTAACCATAAACCTCACCCTCAGCCTCATCCTCAGCCTAACCCTAAGCCTAAACCTAACCCTAACCCTCACCATAAACCTAACCCTAACCCTAACCCTATACCTAACCTTAACACTAAACCTAACCGTGACACTAAACCTAACCCTAATCCTCAGCTTCACCCTCACCCTAATGCAAACCCTAATCCGAACCCTCATCCTAACCCTAAGCCTAACCCTAACCCTAATCCTAACCTTCAAACAAACTCCACCCTAAACCTAAACCTAAACCTAACCTTATCCCTAAACCTAACCCTCACTGTAACCCTCAACGCAGCCCTCACCCTAACCCTAATCCTAACCCTAAACCTCATCTTAACTCTCACCCTAACCCTAACCCTAACCCTCACCCTCATGCTCGGCCTAAGCCTAAGCCTAACCCTAACCCTAAACCTCACCAGAACCCTAAACCTACCACTAACCCGAACTCTAACCCTAAACCTAACTCTCACGCTAACCCTAAATCTAACCCTAACCCTAAACCTCATCCTAACCCTCACCCTCAACCTAACCTGAACCGTAACCCTAACCCTAACCCTAACAGTACCCCTAACCCTAACAGTAACCCTCACCCTAACAATAACCCTCACCCTAACACTAATCCTAACACTCACACTAACTCTCAAACTAACCCTAACCATCACCCGAACCCTAAAACTCACCCTAACCCTAACACTAACCCTCACCCTCACCCAAGCCCTCACCTTAAACCCTAAGCCTCATCCTCAACCTAAACCTCACCCTAATCCTAACACTAATCCTCAATCTAACCCTCACCCTACCCCTAACCCTCACCCTAACCCTAACTCTAGCGAGAAACATCACCCTCACCCTAACCCTAACTATAACCCTAACCCTAACACTAAACTTCACCCTAACCCTAACACTAACCCTCACATTAACCCTGACACTCACCCTCACTCTCACCCTCAGCATTACCCTAAGCTTAAGCCTAACACTAACCCTAACCCTCACACTAACCCTAAACCTAACACTAACCTTAACCCTAACCCTCAAATTCAACCAAACCCTCAGCCTAACCCTAAACTGAACGCTAAATCTAACCCTAATACACACACTCACCCTCACCCTAATCCTAATCCTAACGCTAACCTTAACCCTAACTCTAACCATCCCCCTAACTCTCACCCTAACCCTAACGCTATCACTAACCCTAACCCTAACCCTCAACCTAACCCTCATCCTAACCCTACTCTAACCCTAAATCTCACCTTCAGCCTAACCCTAACTCTAACCCTAACCCAAACCTTAAACCTCACCCTAACCCTAATCCTAAACCGCATCCTTACCCTCACCCTCACCCTACCCTTAACCCTGAACCTAACCCTAACAATAAACCTAACCCTATTCCTAACCCTCACCCTAAACATAAACCTCACCCAAAACCAAACACTCAACCTAAAACTTACCCTCACCCTAACACAAACTCTAACCCAAAAACAAACCTTCACCCTAACCCTCCCCCTAACCCTATATCTAACCCTCAACCTGACCCTCAGCCTCACCCTAACCCTAACCCTAAACCCCACTCTAACCCTAACCCTAGCACTCAACCTCATGTTCGGCCTAAGCATAAGCATAAGCATAAGCCTAACCCTAACCCTAACCCTCACCCTAACCCTAATACTAACACTAACCCTAACTCTAACCCTAAACCTCACACTCACCATAACCCTAACTATAACCCTAACCTGAAACCTAAACCTAAGCCTAAACCTAACCCTCACCCTCACCCTCACCATTACCCTAACCCTAACCCTAACCCTAACAATAACCCTCTTCCTAACCATAATCTTCACCCTAAACCTAACCCTCACCCTAACACCCACCCTCACACTAACCCGAACCATCACCCTAACCCTAAACCTCACCCTAACCCTAACCCTCACCCTCAACCTCGCCCTCAACCTAACCCTAAACCTAACCATCATTCTAAACCTAATCCTCATCCCCACCCACACCCTAAGCCTAACCCTAAGCCTAAGCCAAACCCTAACCCTAACCCTCACATTCACCCTCACTGCAAACCTAATCCTAAACCTAACCCTAACTCTAATATTAAACCTCAACCTAAACCTCACCCTAATTCTAACTCTAACCCTAACCCTAACCATCCGCCAGACCCTCCCCCTATCCCTAACTCTAAAACTAAACCTCACCCTCACCTTAACCATAACCCTAATCCTAAACCTCACCCTAACCCTGATCCTAAACCTCACCCACACCCTCACCCTCACTGTTACTCTAACCCTAACCCTAACTGTAACACTAACCCTAACACTATCCCAAACCATGACCCTCACTGTAACTCTAATGCTAACCCAAACCCTCACCCTAACCCTAATCCTAACCCTCACCCTCACCCTAACCCTCACCCTCACTGTAACCCTAACCCAAATCCTAACCATAAACCTCACCCTAACGCTAACCCTAACCCTCACCCTAACTCTAACCCTCACCCTCACACTAATGCTAACCCTAAACCTTATCCTAACACTCACCCTAACCCTAAAACCCTAACCTTAACCCCACCCTCACCGTCACACTCAGCCTAAGCCTTAGCCTAAGCCTAAGATTAACCCTAACCCTCACACTCACCCTCACCTTAACCCTAACCATAACACTAACCCTAACCCTAACCCTCAGACTAACCCTCACCCTAATGCTAAATCTAACCCCAAACCTCACTCTCACCCTAACCCTAACCCTCACACTCAGCCTCAACCTCCGCCTAACATTAAGCCTTACCCTAACCCCAACATTAACACTAACACTAACCCTAACCCTCACCATACCCCTCACTCTAACCCTAACCCTAACCCTCACCATCAGCCTAGCCCATACCCAAACCCTAAGCCTAAGCCTAACCCTCACCTTAACCCTCACTCTAACCCTAACCCAAACACTCACCCTAACCATAACCCTCACACTCACGCTCACCCCAACTCTAATCCTAACCCTAACCCTAACTGTAACCCTCATACTCACCCTTACCTTAACCCTAACCCTAATCCTAAACCTAACACTAACCCTCACCCCTACACTAAACCTCACCCTAACCTTAACGCTAACAATAAACCTAACCCTAAGCCTAACCCGAAACCACACCCTAACCCTAACTCTAACCCTGAACCTCACCCTCACCCTAACCCTAACACTAACCCTAATCCTAAACCTCACCCTAAACCTAAACTTTACCCTAACACTTACCCTCCCCCTAACACTAACACTGAACCTAACACTAACGCTCACACTAATGCTAACCATCACGCTAAACCTAAACCTCACCCTAATCCTAACCCTAACCCTCAACTTCACCCTAGCCCCACCTAAACCTAACACTCATCCTCACCCTAAACTTCACACTAATGCTAACACTAATCCTCAATCTAAACCTCACCCTCAACCTAAACCTAACCCTCGCGCTAACAATAACCCTCATCCTCACCTAACCCTCATCTTTACTATTACTGTCACCCTCATCCTAACCCTCAGCTTAAACCTAACCCTCATCCTAACCCTCACCCTAACCGTAACCCTAACCATCACCCTAACCCTAACCCTCATCCTGACCTTCAGCCTCAGCCTAACCCTAAGCCTAAGCCTAAAACTAACCCTAAACCTCACAATCACCCTAGCCCTCACCCTAACACTAATCCTAACCCTAACCCTCATCCTAACCCTCAACCTAACCATAATGAGAACCATCACTCTAAACCTAATCCTCATCCCCACCCTCACCATCAGCCTAACCCTAAGCCTAAGCCTAACCCTTAAACTAAACCTCACACTCACCCTCAGCCTAACCCTAATCCTAACCCTAACCCTAACCCTAACCCTAACCCTAAACCTAAACCCCAACCTAACCCTCACCCTAACCCTAACCCTCACCCTCACTTTAGTCCTCACCCTAACCCTCAGCTCAAAACTAACCCACACCTTCACCATAACCCGAAACCTAACACTCACCCTAACCCTACCCCAAACCCTAACCCTCACCCTAACCCTCACCCTCCACCTAACACTAAGCGTAACCCTAAACCCAATCCTAACCCTAACATTAAACCTAACACTAACACTAACACTAAACATAAACCTCACCCTGAGCATCACCCTCACTGCAAACTTAAAACTAACCATAACACTAACAATAACCCTAACCCTAACCCTAACCCTAACCCTAACCCTCACCCAAACCCTAACTCTAACCCTAAACCCAAACCTAACCCTAATCCTAAACCTAAACCTAACCCTAAGCCTAACCATAAACCTCATCCTAACACTCACCCTAAACCTAACGCTAACCCTCACCCTAACCCTAAACCTAACCCTCACTATCATGCTCGGCCTAAGCCTAAGCCTAAGCCTAACCTGAACTCTAAACCTCACCCTAAACATAACCCTAACTCTAACCCTAAACCTCAACATCACCCTAACCCTAACTATAACCCTAACCATAAACCTCACCATCACCCTAACCCTAACTCTAACCCTAACACTAAACCTAAACCTCACCCTAACCCTAACCCAAACTTCACCATCAACCTCACCTTAACCGTAACCCTAACCCTAACCCTAACAATAACCCTAAAACTAAACCTAACCCTCACCCTAAACATAACGCTCAACATAACCCTAAACCTCAATCTAAACCTCACCCTCACCCTAACCGTAACCCTCAACCTCACCCTAACCCTCAGCCTAACCCTAACCCTCATCCTCACCTTAACCCTCACCCTAATCCTAACCCTCATCTTTACCCTTACCATCACCCTCACCCTAAACCACCCCCTAACCCTAACTCTCATCCTAACCCTCACCCTAACCGTAACCCTAACCCTAACACTTACTCTCAACCTCAGTCTCAGCCTAACCCTAATCCTAAGCCTACCCTTAACCCTAACCCTCACCCATACCTTAGCCCTTACCAATACCCTAATCCTAACCCTAACCCTCACCCTAACCCTCAACGTAACCATAACCTTAACCATCACTCTAAACCTAATCCTCATCCCCACACTCACCATCAGCCTAACCTAAGCCTAACCATACCCCTAAACCTAAACCTAACCCTCACTGTAAACCTAACCCTAACCATAACCCTACCCCTAATCCTCACCCTCACCCTCACCCTAAACCTAATCCTAACCCTAACACTACCTTCATCCTAACCCTCACCCTAACACTAATCCTCACCCTCACCATAACACTAACCCTCACGCCCACCCTCACCCTCAGCCTAACCCTAAGACTAAGCCTAAGCCTATCCCTAACCATCACACTCACACTCCACCTAACCCTAATCCTAACCCGAACCCTATCCCTAAACCTCAACCTAACACTCACCCTCACCCTAAGACTAACACTAACTCTAAACCTAACCCTCACACTAACTGTCCCACTAACCCTCACTCTAACCCTAAACCTCAGCCTCAATCTAACCCTAACCCTAAACCTCACCCTCACCCTCAACATAACTATAACCCTAACCCTATCAATAACAGTAACCCTAACCCTAACCCTAAACCTAACCCTAACCATAAACATCAACCTCAAACTCACCCTCACTGCAAAATTAACCCTAACCATAACACTAAAAATAACTCTAACCCTGAAGCTAACCCTCACCCTAATCCTCACCCCCACCCTCACACTCAGCCTAACCCTATCTCTAACCCTAACCCTAAACCTCACCATAACCCTAACCCTAACCCTCACCTGCAACCTCACCCTCACCGTAACTCTAACCCATACCCTAACAATAACACTAACCCTAACCTATCCATCAACCTAACCCTAATCCTCACACCCACACTCACCCTCAGCCTAACCGTAACCCTAAGCCTAACCCTAACCCTAACCCTCACCCTCAATCTCACGCTAACCTTAATTCTAACCCTAACCCTATCACTAAACCTCAACCTAACCCTCACCCTCACCCGAATGCTAACACTAAACCTAAATCTAACTCTTTCCCTAACCCTCCCCTATCCCTAACTCTAAACCTAAACCTCACCAGCACCCTAACCATAACCCTAACCCTAAACCTCACGCTAAACCTCACCCTAACCCTAAACCTCACCCTCACTCTCACCCTGACCGTAACTCTAATCCTAACCCAACAATAATGCTAAACCTAACCCTAACCCTAACACTAACCATAACCCTCACCCTGAGCCTCACCCTCACCCCAAACTTAACCCTAAACATAACACTAAATATAACCCTAAACCTAACCGTAACCCTCACTGTAACCCTAACCCTAACCCTAACCCTAACACAAACCCTAACCATAATCCTCACCCTCATCCTCACCCTAACCCAAACCCTAACCCTAACCCTCACCCTATCCCTAACCCTAATCATAAACCTAACCCTAACCCTAAACCTAACCCTAACACTAACCCTAACCCTAACCCTAAACCTCATCCTAACCCTCAAACTAAACGTAACCCTAAACCTAACCCTAACCCTCACCCTCATGCTCAGCCTAAGCCTAAGCCTAACCTGAACTCTAACCCTCACCCTAACCCTCACCGTAACCCTTACCCTAACACTAACCCTAACTCTAACCCTAAACCTCACCCTCACCCTAACCCTAACTCTAACCCTAACCCTAAACCTAAACCTCACCCTAACCCTCACCCTGACCCTCACCCTCACCCTCACCTTAACCGTAACCCTAACCCTAATGCTAACAATAACCCTAAACCTAAACCTAACCCTTACCCTAAACATAACCCTCAACATAACCCTAACCCTCAATCTAACCCTCAGCCTCACCCTAACCCTAACCCTAACACTCACCCTAACCCTCACCCTAACCCTAAGCTTAACACTCACCCAAACCCTCACCCTAACCCTAACCTTAATCCTAGTCCTCACCCTAAAGGTAACCCTAACCATCACTCTAAACCTAACCCTCACCCTCAGCCTCAGCCTCAGCATAACCGTAATCCTAAACCTAACCCTCACCCTAAACCTCACCCTCACCTTAGCAGTCACCGTAACCCTAATGCTAACACAAACTCTCACCTTAACACTCAATGTAACCATAACCCTATCCATCATTCTAAACCTTAACCTCATCCCCACCCTCACCATAAGCCTAACCCTAAGCCTAAGCCTAAACCTAACCCTAACATTAACCCTAACCGTCACTCTAACCCTAACCCTAACCCTCACCCTAACACTAACACTAACCCTAATCCTCAACCTCACCCTCACCCTAAACCAAACCCTAACCCTAACCCTAAGCCTAAGCCTAATCCTAACCCTAACCCTAACCCTCAGACTCACCCTCAACCTAACCCTAATCCTAAACCTAGCACTATCCCTAACCCTAACCCTCACACGAAACGTCACCCCAGCACTCACCCTAACAATAATCCTAAACCTAACCCTCATCCTAACCCTCAACCTAACCCTAAGCCTAACCCTCACTCTAAACCTAACCCTCACCCTCAACCTCACCCTTAGTGTAAATCTAAGCCTAACCTTAACCTAACCCTAACCCACAGACACACCCTCACCCTAACCCTAACCTTAACCCTAACTCTAACCCTAACCCTCACTCTAACCCTCACCCTAACCCTAACATTAACCCTAACCCTAACCCTCAAATTAACCCTCACCCTAAGCCTTACTCTAACACTAAACCTCACCCTCACCCTCACCCTGACCCTAACTCGAACCCAAATCTTAACCCTAAACCTCACCCTAACCCTAACCCTAACCCTCAACCTCACCCTCACCCTAACCCTAACCCTAACCCTAACCCTCACCCACACCCTAACCCTAATGCTAACCCTAACACTCACCCTCACTGTAACCCTAACTCTCACCCTAAACGTAACCTTAACTCTAATACTATCCATAACCCTAACCCTCACCTTAAACCTCACTCTAACCCTTACCCTAATCCTAACCCTCACTCTAACCCTAACCCTAACACTAACACTAAACCTCACCCTAACCCTCACCCTATCCCTAAACCTAAACCTAACCCTCACCCTAACCCTTAACCTAAACCTAAACCATACCCTCCCCCTAGCACTCACCCTAATGTTAACCCTAACCCTAAACCTCACCCTAAATTTAACCCTAAACCTAACCCTCACACAAACCCTAACCCTCACACTTACCCTCAACCTCAGCTTCACCCTCACCCTAACCCTCATCCTCAACCTTACCCTAACCCTAACCATAACCCTAACCCTCACACTAAACCTAACTCTGACACTCACCCTCATCCTCACCATAAGCCTAAACCTACACCTAAGCCTAATCCTACACCTAACCCTCACCCTCACTCTCACCCTAAACGTAAACCTTACCCTAAGCCTAAACCTATCCCTCACCCTAAACCTAACCCTAACCCTAACCCTCACCCTAACTCTAACCCTAACCCGAATGCTAACCCTAACACTCACCCTCACCATAACCCTAACCCTAACCCTCACCCTAAACCTAACCTTAACCCTAATACTATCCCTAACACTCACCTTCACCCTAATCCTCAATCTAACCCTTACCCTAACCCTAACCCTCACCCTAAACCTAACCTGAACACTAACACTAAACCTCACCCTAACCCTCACACTATCCCTAAACCTAAACCTAACCCTCACCCTAACGCTCACCCTAACCCTCACCTAAACCTATACTACAGCCGCACCCTAACCCTCACCCTAAAACTTACCCTCACCCTAACCCTAACACTAACCCTAACCCTAATCCTCACCGAAACCCTAACCCTGAACCTCACTCTATTCCTCACCGTCAACTTAACCCTCACCCTAACCCTAACCGTCACTCTCACCCTAAAACTCACCCTCTCCATTACCCGACCCTCACCCTAACCCTACCTTAAACCTCACCCTAACCCTAACCCTCACCCTAAACCTAACTCTAAACCTCACCCTCATACTAACCCAAAACCTCACCATAAACCTCACCCTAACCCTCACCCTTAACCCTAAGGCTATCCTAACTCTCACTCTCACCCTAACCCTCACACTAAACCTTATCCTCTCACTTATCCTAACCCTAAGCCTCAAATTCACCCTACCACTCACCCTAACCCTAACCCTAACCCTCAGCTTACCCTATCCCTAACCCTCCCCTTTGAACTACCCTCAATATCACCCTCACCCTCACCCTTACCCTCACCCTAACCCATACCCTCACCCTAAACGTTACCCTAATCCTAACCCTCACCCTAAACCTAACCGTAATCCTCACCCTAACACTAATGATCACCTAAAAGCTCACCCTAATCCTCACCCTCACACTAACCCTAACCCTAAGCCTTTCCTAACCCAAACCCTCAACCTAACCCTCACACTAAACCTCACCCTCACCCTAGCCCTCACGCTAAAAATAACCCTAAACCTAATCCTCACCCTCAACCTCACCCCCCCCCAGTTTAACCATAAACCTAATCCTAACCCTAACCCTAACCCTCACCCTGAACCCCACTCTAACCCTAACCCTAACCCTAACCCTAATGCTAACACAATCCCTCACCCTCACCCTAACCCTAATCATAACCCTAACCCTCACCCTAACCCTAAACCTAACCCTAATTCTAACACTAAACCTCAAACTCACCCTAGCCCTCATCCTAACCCTTACACTCACCCTCAACCTCAGCCTCACCATAACTTTAACCCTAACCCTAAACCTCACCCTAACCCTCAACCTAACCCTAACCCTAACCCTCAGCTTAACCCTCACCCTAAACCTAACCCTAACCCTAATCCTCAAGGTATCCCTAACCATAACCCTAACACTCACCCTAAACCTCTCCCTCACCGTAACCCAAATGCTAACATTAATCCTCAACCTCACACTAAACCTCGCCCTAACCCTTACACTCACCTTAACCCTATCACTAACCCACACACTAACCCTCACCCTAACGCTTCCCCTCACCCTAACCCTCACTCTAACCTTAACCCTAACCTTCACCGTAACCCTCACCCTAACACTAACACTCAACTGCACCCTCACCCTAACCCTCACCCTCACCCTAAACCTCACCCTAACCCTTACCATCACACGAACCCTAACTCTCACCCTCAGACAAACCCTCATCCTAAACCTAAACCTAACCTTAACCCTCACCCTAACCTTAACTCTAACCCTAACCCTAACCCTCACCTTAACCCTAACCCTCGCCCTCACCCTCAACCTCACCCTGAGCCTAACCCTAACCCTAACACTAATCCAAACACAACCCCTCAACCTTACCCTAACTCTAAACCTAACCGTAACCAAAACCCTCACCCTAAACCTAACCCAATTCCCCACCCTCATCCTTCGCCTAATCCTAATCCTAAACCTAACCCTCACCCTCACCCAAACCCTTACCCTCACACTAATCCTAACCTTAACCCTCAGCCTAACCCTCATCCTAACACTAACACTAAACCTCACCTTAACCCTCACCCTAAACCTAAACCTAAACCTAACCCTCACCCTAAAGCTCACCTAACCCTCACCTAACCATAACACTAACCCTAACTCTAACCCTCACCTTCACCCTAATCTAACCCTCACCCTAACCCACACCCTAACTCTAACGCTATCCCTAAACCTCAGCCTCACCCTAAACCTCATACTAACCCTTACCTCACAATAACCCTAAAACCAACCCGAACACTAATCCTCACCGTAACCGTAACCCTCACCCTCACCCTAACACTCAACATCACCTTAACCCTCATCCTAACCCTAACTGTCACCCACACCCTAAAACTCACACTAACCAAACCCTCACCCTCACCCTAACCCTACCCTAAACCTCACCCTAACCCTCATCCTCACCCTACCCTCACACTAAAACTAACCTTAACCCTAACCTTCACACTTAACCTCAACCCCACCCTCACCCTCACCATCACCCTCAGCCTAATCCTCAAACTATCCCTAACACTAAACATTACCCTATCCCTAACTCTCACCCTCAGCCTCACCCTCACCCTTAAACCTCACCATCACCCTAAACCTAACACTAACCCTAACCCTCACTCTAATCCTTAACCTCACCCTAACCCTATCCCTTACCATTACCCTAACCATCACCCTAATCCTGACATTCACCCTAATCCTAACCCTACCCCTTATCCTAAACCTCATCCTAACCCTAAACCTAACCCTCACCCTCACCCTAACACTAATCCTAACCCTAACCCTAACCCTCAAAAACACCCTAACTCTCACCCTAACCCTAATGCAAACCCGAACCCTAAAACTCACCCTAACCCTAACCCTAACCCTAAACCTCACACTAACCCTAACCATCACTCTAACCCTAAACTTCATCCTATCCCTGACCCTCACCCTAATCATCACCCTAACCCTAATCTTAACCCTCACCTAACCGAAAAGCTCACCCTCACCCTCACCTTCACCCTAACCCTCAACCTCACATTAGACCTCACCATAACCCTTACCCTAAACCTAACAATAACCCTCACACTAACCCTCAAATTCACCCTAAACCTAACCCTAAGCCTTAGCCTCATCCTAGCCCTAACCGTAACTCTAACGCTCACAGTAACCCTAACCCTCACCCTAACCCTAAACCTAACTCTAACCCTCAAACTAACCCTAACCCTCATCCTAACCATCACTCTAACACTTATCCACAACCTAACCCTAACCCTAACCCTAACCCTCACACTAACACTCACCCTAACCATAACATTAACCCTCCCCCTCAGCCTAACCCTCACACTAACCCTAACCCTCACCTTAAACCTAAACCAAACCCTCACCTCACCAGCAAGCTCACCCTCAGCTTAACCCTAACGCTAACACTAATCCTAAACCTAACCCTCACCTACACCCTCACCCTCACCCGAACCATAATCCTAACCCTCAACCTCACACTCAGCCTCACCCTAAAACTCACCCTCACCCTAACCCTAACCTTAAACCTATCCCTATCGCTCACCCTAACCCTAATGCTAACCCTAACCCTCACCCTCACCCTAATCCTAATGCTAACCCTAACACTCAACCTCACCCTAACCCTCACCCTAACCCTAACACTAAAACTAACACCAACCCTAACCCTCACTCTCACCTTCACCCTCACCCTCACCCTAACCTAACCCTAACCCTCACCCTCATCCTAACCCTAATGCTAACCCTAACCCTCACCCTCACCCTAACCCACTCACCAACCATAACCCTCATCCTAAACCTAACCCTAACCCTAACCCTCACATGCAACCTAACCCTCACCCTAACACAAAACCTCAACCTAACCATATCCCTAAACCTAACCCTCACTTCACCCTAATCATCACCCTAACCGTTATAGTCACCCTCACACTAACAATCACACTAACACTAACCCTCAACCTAACCCCAACCCTAACACTCACCTCACCCTCACTTCAGCCTAACAAAAACCCTAACCCTAAACCTCACACTCACCCTCACCCTAACCCTAACCCAAACCCGAACACTCACCCTAACCCTCATCATAAACCTAAGCCTCACCCTCACCCTAAACCTAAACCTAACCTTCACCCGAACCCTCACGCTAACCTTAACCATAACCCTAACCCTAACCCTCACCCGAACCCTCAACATAACCCTAAACCTCACCCTCTCCCTAACTTTCACCCTAAACTTTACCCTCAACCTAACCCAAACCCTAACCCTAAACCTAACACTCACACCAACCATAACCCTCACCCTCAGCCTAACCCTTATACTAACCCTTAACCTAACAGTAACCTTCATGCTAACCCTAACCCTAACCGTAAACCTCACCCTCAACAGCCCCTTTCCCCTCAGCCTTACCCTAACCCTAACCCTAATCCTAACCCTAACCCTCAACCACACCCTCACCCTAACCCTAACCCTAACCAAAACGCTAACACTCACCCTTACCCTCACCTAACCCTATTCCCAACCCTAACAATAACCCTAACCCTAACACTAAAACTCACCCTAACCTAATCCTAACCCTTACCCTCACCCTCACCCTCACCCTCGTTCTAACACTCACCCTCATCCTGACCCTCACCATCACACTAACCCTTCCCCTCCCCCAACCCTCACACTAACCCTAACCCTCACCTTAAACCTAAACCAAACCCTCACCCTCACCCTAACCATAATCCTAACCCTCAACCTCACACTCAGCCTCACCCTAAACCTCACACTAACCTGATACCTCACCCTAACTCTAACCCTAAACCTCACCCTCAATTTCATCCTCACCCTCAGCCTAACTCTAACCCTAATCCTAACACTAACCCTCACACTCACCCTAAACCTAACCCTAACTCTCACCCTCACCCTCAGCCTCACACGCACCCGCACCCTCACCCTCACCCTCACATTAATCCTCAACCTCACCCTAAACATCACCCTAACCCTAACCCTCACACTAACCCTAAACATAACACTCACCCTAAACCTAAATCTCATCCGAAACCTCACCCTCACCACACCCTAACGCTTACCCTCACACTAAACCACACCCTAACTCTTATCCTCATACTAACCCTAACCCTAACCCTAACCCTAATCTTCACACTAACCCTAATCCTAACCCTATCCCTACACCTCACCCTGACTCTCATCCTAAACCAAACCCTCACCACACTCTAATCCTCACCCTCACCAGAACCCTCACCCTCACACGAACACCCACCCTCACACGAACACTCACCCTCACAATAAATATCACCCTAACCAAAACTCTCGCCTAACCCTAACCCTAAACCTCACCCTAACCCTAAGCCTCAACATAAACCTAACCTTCACCCTGACTCTCACCCTAAGCATAACCCTCACCCTAACCCTCACCCTAAACCTAAACCTCACCCTCACACTAACCCTAAACCTCATCCTAACCCTAAACCTCACCCTCACCCTATCCATAACCCTAAACCTCATCCTAATCCTAACCTTATACCTAATGCTAACCCTAAACCTCACCCTCTCCCTAACCCTTACCCTCACCCTAACCCTATCCCTAACCAACACACTAAACCTAACCCTCACCCTAACCCTAACCCTAAACCTCACACTAAACCTAACACTCAACCCTAACCCTAACCCTACCCCTCAGCCTAACCCTAAACCTAAATCTAACTGTAACCCAAATCCTCACCCTATCCCTAACTTTAACCCTAACCTTCACCCTCAACCTCCCCTTCCCCCTCAGCCTTACCCTAACTGTAACCCTAATCCTAACCCTGAACCTAACCCTCACCCTAACTCTAACCCTCAGCATCACCCTAACCCTCACCCTAACATTTACCCTCAACCTAACCCAAATCCTAACCATAAACCTAACAATCACACTAACCGTAACCCTAACCATCACCCTATACTTTATAGTAAGCCTAAACCTAACCCTAACCCTCAACCTAAACTGAACCCTCACACTACCCTAAACCTAAACCTAACCGTCACTCTCTCGCTAACCCGAAACCTCACCCTCAACCTAACTCTCACCCTCACCCAAACTCTCACTCTAAACCTTACCCTCACCCTAACCCTATCCCTAACGCTAACCCTAACCCTAACTCTCACCCGAACACTCACCCTCAACCTAACCCTCACCCTCACACTAAACATCACCCTAAACCTAACCCTCACACTACCCCTAACCCTAACCCTCACCCTAACCATAACCCTCACCGTAACCCTAACCCTCACACTAACCCTATGCCTAACCCTCACACTCACCCTCACCCTAACCCTAACCCTCATCCTAACACTAACCCTCACCCTCACCCTAACCCGAACCCGAACCCACAAACTCACCATAATCCTCACGCTAAACCTAACCCTAAACCTTACCTAACGGAAAACCTCACCCTCACCCTTACCCAAACCCTCAACCTAGCACTCCCCCTCACACTCACCCTCACCCTAACCCTCAACCTAACCCTAACGCTCACCCTAACCATAATCCTCACACTAAGCCTAACCCTCACCCTAACCCTAACCATACCTCTCAGTCTAACCCTCACCTTAACCCTAACTCTAACCCTCACAATAACCATAACCCTATCACTAACCCTCACATTAACCATAACCCTAATACTGAACCTAACCGTCACCCTTTCCCTCACCATAACCCTAACACTCACCCTAACCCTAACCCTAAACCTAGTCCTCACAATAACACTTACCCTCACCCTCACCCTAACCCTAAATCTCAACCTCACCCTAACCCTCACCCTAAGCCTTACCCTCACCCTAACTCTAATCCTAACCATAACCCTAACCCTCAACCTAACCCTAACCCTATCCCTAACTCTCACCCTAATCCTAACTCTCACCCTACTTCACACTCACCCTAACCATCACCCTAACCCTTACCGTCACCCTAACCCTAACCCTAACCCTCACACTAAACCTAACCCCCACCCAAATTCTAATGTTACCCCTCAACCTAACCCTCACCCTCGACCTAACCCTAATGCTATTCCTCACCCTATCCATAACCTTAACCCAAAACTTCACACTAACCCTCACCCTCACCCTAACCCTAACCCTAACCCTCACCCTCACCGTAACCCTATCACTAACCCTAACCCTCATCCTAAACCTATCCTTAACGCTAATGCTATCCCTAACCCTCAACCTCACCGAAAACCTCACTCTAACCCTTACCCTCACCCTAATCCTAACCCTAACAGTAACACTAAACCTCAACCTAACCCTAACCCTAAACCTAGCCCTCACCCTGACCTTTGCCCTCACCGTCACCCTAACCCTAACTGTCACCCTCACCGTAACCCTAACACTAACCCTAACCCTCACCCTAAACCTAACTCTGACACTCACGCTCACCCTCACCCTAAGCCGAACCCTACACCTAAGCCTAATCCTAAACCTAACTCTCACTCTCACCCTCACCCTAAACCTAAACCTTTCCCTAAACCTAACCCTAACCCTAGTCCTCACCCTATCCCTTACCCTCACCGTCACCCTAACCCTAACCCTAACCCTCACCCTAACCCTAACCCTAACCCTCACCCTCACCGTAACCCTATCACTAACCTAACCCTCATCCTAAACCTATCCTTAACGCTAATGCTATCCCTAACCCTCAACCTCACTGAAAACCTCACTCTAACCCTTACCCTCACCCTAATCCTAACCCTAACAGTAACACTAAACCTCAATCTAAACCTCATCCTCACCCTAAACCTAACCCTAAGTCTCACCCACAACCTCAACCTCACCCTAACCCTAACCCTAACCCTCAACTGAAATCTCACCCTAACGCTCACCCTAGCCCTCAACTTAACCCTAAACCTCACCCTCACCCTAACGCTCACCCTAAACCTTACCCTCACCCTAAACCTAACCCTAAACCTAACGATAACCCTCACCCTCACCTAACATAACCTGGATCCTAACCCTCACCCTAACCCTCACCCTAACACTAACGCTATCCCTAAAACTCACCCTCACCCTAAACCTCATCCTAACCCTTACCGTCACTATAACCCTAACCCTAACCCTAACCCTAATCCTCACCGTAACCCTAACCCTCACCCTAACCCTAACCGTCACCCACACCCTAAAACTCACCCGAACCCGAACCCTCACCCTCACCCTAACCGAAACCGAAACCTCACCCTAACCCTAACCCTCAATCGAAACCTAACTCTAACCCTCACCCTCATACTAATCCTAAACCTCACCTTAACCTTCACAATAACCCTCACCTTAACCCTAATGCTAACCCTAAACCTCACTCTCACCCTAAACCTCAATATTATCCTTATCCTCACACTAACCCTAACCCTAACTGTAATCCTCACATTAACCCTATCCCTCAACCTAACCCGAAACCTACCCCTCACCCTACCCCTCACCCTAATCCTAACCCTAATCCTAACCCACATACTAACCCTATCCCAAACCCTCAACTTCACCCTAACCCTCACCGTCACCGTCACATTAACCCTCAACCTAACCCTAACCCTCAACTACACCTTCACCCTCACCCTCACACTAAACCTCACCCTCACCCTAAGTATCACCCTAATCATAAACCTCACCCTAAACCTAATCCTAGTCATCATCCTAACCTTAACCCTCACCTTAAACCTCACCCTCACCCTAATCCTAACCCTAAACCTAACCCTCACCCTAACCCTCACCCTAATCCTAACCCTATCCCTTACCCTCACCCTAATCATAAACCTAATCCTAAAACTAAACTTCACTCTCAACCTAACCCTTACCCTCACCCCAACCCTAGCACTAACACTCAGCCTAACCTTAATCTTAAACCTCACACTAACCCTAAACCTCACCCTAACCATAAACATAACCATCAGCCAAACCCACTTCCTAACCCTAAACCTAACCCTCAACCCAACCCTAACCCTAACCCAAAATCTAACCCTCATCCTAACCCTAAACCTCACCCTCACCCTCACCCTCACCTTCAGCATAACCCTAACCTAACCCTAAACCTAACCCTAAACCTCACACTCACCCTCACCCTAAATCTAACCCTAACCCTAACCCTAAACTTCAACCTAACCCCAACCCTATCGCTAACCCTCACCTAACCCTAACCCTCACCCTCACCCTTACCCTAACCCTAACCCTACCCTAACCCTAAGCCTTAAAATAACCCTCACCTTCACCCTAAAACTCACCCTAACCCTTACCCTCACCTGAAACCTAAACCTAACCCTCAGCCTAACCCTCATTCTAACCCTAAACCTAAACCTAACCCACACCCTAACCTTAAAGCTAATCCTAACCCTAAACCTCACATTAACCATAACCCTCACCCTCACCCTCAACCTCACACTCAACCTCATCCTCAGCCTAACCCTAATCCTAACACTAATCCAAACACTAACCCTAACCCTCACCCTAACTCTAAACCTAAACCTAACCAAAACCCTCACACTAATCATAACCCTATCCCTAACCCTAACCCTAATCCAAAACCTAACACTCACCCTCACCCTAACCCAAAACTTAACACTCAGCCTAACCCTCATCCTAACCCTAACCCTCACACTAACCCTCACTCTAACCCTAAACCTAACCCTAACCCTCACCCTAAACCTAACTCTAACCCTCAACCTCATACTAACCCTAAACCTCACCTTAACCCTCATCCTAAACCTAACCCTAACCCTAACGCTAACCCTAACCCTCACTCTCACCCTAACCCTCGCCCTAACCCGTATCCTAACACTAACCCTAACCCTAACCCTCACCCTAACCCTAACCGCACCCTCACCCTCACCTTTACCCTAACCCTCACCATCACCCCAACCATCAACATCACCCTAACCCTCACCTACACCCTCACCCGCACTCTCAGCCTCACCCTCACCCTAACCATCACCCTCACCCTAAACATCACCCTAACCCTAACCCAAACCCTAACCTTAACCCCAATCCTCACCCTAACCCTAATCCTCAACTTAAACCTCACCCTCTCCCTAATCCTCACCCTAACCCTAACCCTAAGCCTTTCCTAACCAAATACCTCACCCTCACCCTAACCCTCAAACTAACCCTCTCCCTCACCCTAAACCTCACCCTCACCTTAAGCCTAATCCTAACCCTAATGGTAACACTAGCCCTCACCCTCACCCTAACCCTAATCTTAACCCTAACCCTAAACCTAAACCTAACCCTAATGCTAACCCTTAACCTCAACCTCACCATAACCCTCATCCTAACCCTTACCCTCACCCTCAACCTCACCTTAACCCTAAACCTAACATTAACCAACACTCTAACCAACACCCTAACACTAACCCTAACCCTACCCCTTAGCATAACCGTCACCCTAAACCTCACCCTCACCCTAAACATCACCCTAATCCTAAACCTCAACCTAACCCTAACCCTCAGCCTCACCCTAACCCTAACCATCACCTTAAACCTCACCCTCACCCTAATCCTCACCCTAACACTAACCCTCACCCTAACCCTCACCCTAATCCTAAACCTATCCCTAAACTACACCCTAACCCTAACCCTAATCCTAAAACTATTCCTCACCCTCACCCTAACCCTTAACCTCACCCCAACCCTAACCCTAACCCTCAGCCTAACCCTCATCCTAACCCTCACAATAACCCTAAACCTCACCCTAACCATAAAACTAACCCTCAGCCAAACCCTCTTCCTTACGCTAACCCTAACCCTTAACCCAACCCTAACCCTAAACCTAACCTTAACCCTCACCCTAACCCTAAAACTCACCCTCACCCTCATCCTATCCCTAAACCTAACCCTAAACCTAACCCTAACCCTCACATTCACCCTCACCGTAACTCTAACCCTTACCCTAACCCTGACCCTAACCCTAACCCCCACCCTATCCCTAACCCTCACTTAACCCTAACATTCACACTAACCCTAACCCTAACCCTCACTCTCACCCTAACCATAACTCTCACTTTAACCCTAAGCCTAAACCTAACCCTCACCCTCACCCTAAACCTCACCCTAACCCTTACCCTCTCCCAAATCCTAACCCCAACCTTCAGACTAACCCTCATCCTAACCCTAACCCTAAACCTAACCCTCACCCTAACCTTAACGCTAATCCTAACCCTAGCCCTCACTTTAACCCTAACCTCACACTCACCCTCAACCTCGCCCTCAGCCTAACCCTAACCCTCATCCAAACACTAACCCTAACCCTCACCCTAACTCTAATCCTAACCCTAACCAAAACCCTCATCCTTATCCTAACCCCAAACTTAACTCTCAGCCTAACCCTCATCCTAACCCGAACCCTAACCCTAACCCTCACCCAAACCCTAATCCTGACCCTCACCTAAACCTTAACACTCACTCTCACCCTCAACCTCACCCTCACACTCACCCTCACTCTTACCCTAACCATAACCCTATTCCTCACCCTGAACCTAACCCTTACCCTCAGCCTCACCATCACCATCACCCTCACCCTAACCCTCACCCTCATCCTCAACCTATCTGTAACCATACCATAACCCTAATCCTAAACCTAACTCTGAACCTCACCCTCACCATCAACCTAAGCCTAACCCAACATCTAAGCCTAATCCTAAACCTAACCCTTACCCTAAAGTTAACCATAACCCTCACCCTAAGCCTAACCCTCACCCTAAACGTAACCCTAAGCCTCACCCTCACCCTCAACCTAACCCTAAACCTCACCCTTACGCTAACCCTAACCCTAATGCTAACCTTAACCCTCACTCTCACTGTAACCCTAACCCTAACCCTCACCCTAAACCTAACCTTAACCCGAATGCTATCCCTAACACTCACCCTCACCCTAACCCTCACTCTAAACCTTCCCCACGCCTTAACCCTTACCCACACCCTAACCCTTACCCACACCCTAAACTACACTCTAACCCCAACCCTAACCCTAACACTAACCCACACCCTAACCCAAGCCTAAACCTAAACCTCACCCTCACCTTAACCCTCACCCCAACTCTTACCATCACCCAAACCTAACCCTAACTCTCAGTCTAACCCTCATCCTAACCCTAACACTAACCCTAACCGTCACATTAACCCTAACCCTCACCCTCACCCTCAACATAATCCTAAGCCTAACCATAACCAAAACGTTCACCCTAAAACTAACCCTATCCCTAACCCTCACCCTAACCCTAAACCTAACCCTCACACTGACCCTAAAACTTACCCTCACCCTAACCCTAAACCTAACCCAAGCCTAACCCTCATCCTTACCCTAACCCTAACCCTAACCCTCACCCTAACCTTAACCCTAAACCTAACACTCAACCAAACCCTAACCCTCAACCTCACCTTCAACTTCACACTCACCCTCACCCTAAGGCTCACCCTCACCCTATACCTAACTCTGGCACTCACCCTCACGCTCACCCTAAGCCTAACCCTACAGCTAAGCCTAATCCTAAAGCTAACTCTCACACTCAAACTTACCCTAAACCTAAACCTTACCCTAACCCTAACCCTAACCCTAACCTTAGTTCTCACCCTAAAACTTACCCTCACCATCACCCTACCCTAACACTCACCCTAACCCTAACCCTAACCCTAAACCTCACTCTAACCCTTACCCTCACCCTAACCCAAGACCTAACCCTAACCTAACAGTAACACTAAACCTCACCCTAACCCTCACTCTAACCCTAAACCTAACCCTAACCCTAACCTGCACCCTAACACTAACTCTAAACCTAAACATCACCCTAACCCTAAACCTCATACTAACACTTACCTTCACACTAAAACTAAACTTATCCCGAACACTAACCCTCACACTAACCCTAATCATCAACCTAAACTTAAAACTCACACTAACCCTAACCCTAAACCTCAACCTCGCCCTAATCCTAACCATTACCCTAACCCTAACCCTCACCCTAACCGTAACCCCCACCCTCACCCTGAAGCTGGGCCTTAGCCTGAGCATAAGCCTAAGATTTACCCTAACCCTCACCCTCATCTAACCCTCACCCTAACCCTCACCCTAACCTTCACCCTAACACTCAACCACAACCTCACCCCAAACTTAACCCTAATGCTCACACTCAACATAACCCTAAACCTCACACTCACCCTCACCCTCAGCTTAAACCTAAGGCTACCAATAAACCGAACCCTAACCCTCACACTCACCCTCACCCTAACCCTAATCCTAACCCTAAACTTAACCCTCTCACTCACCCTCACCCTCAACCTAAACCTAACCCAAACACTCAACCGAAACTTCACACTCAACCTAACCCTAACCCTCACCCTCATCCTAGCCCTCACCCTAACCCTAATCCTAACCCTAATCCTAATCCCAAACTTCAACCTAACCATAACTCTAACCATCACTCAAAAGCTAATCCTCATCCCCACATTCACCCTCAGCCTAACCCTAACCCTCAGCCTAACCCACACCCTAACCCTAACCATAATCCTAACCCTCACCCTCACTGTGAACTTAACCCTAACCATAAAACTAAAAATAACCCTAACCCTAAACCTAATCCGAACCCTCACCCTCACCCTATCCCTAAACTTAACCCTCACCTTAACCCTAACCCTCACCCTCAACGTAATCCTAATCCTAACACTAAACCTCACCCTAACGCTAACCCTGATCCTCACCCTCACTCTAGCCCTCAAACTAACAATAATCCTAACCCTAAACCTCATCCTAACCCTCACCCTAACCCTAAAACCCTAACCCTCTTCCTAACCCTAACCCTCTCCCTCACACTCATGCTCCGCCTAAGCCTAAGCCTAAGACTAAGACTAAATGTAAACCTCACACTCACACTAACCCTCACCATAAACCTAACACTAACCCTCACCCTCACCCTAGCCCATACTCTAACCCTACGCCTAAGCCTAACCCTCACCCTAACCCTCACCCTCACCCTAAGTCTAAACATAACCCTAACCCTCACACTCACCCTCACCCTAACCCTAACTCTAACACTAACCCTAACTCTAACACTAAACCTCACCCTAATGCTAACTCTAACCCTAAACCTCATCCTCCCCCTAACCCTTACCCTAACCCTCACCCTCAACCTCACCCTCCGCCTAACACTAAGACTATCCCTAATCCCAACCCTAAACCTAACACTAACCCTAAACCTAACCCTCACACTAACCCACACCCTAACCCTGACCCTAAACCTCACACTCACCCTAGCCCATACCTTAACCCTAAACCTAATCCTAACCCTCAACCTAACGCACACCCTCAGCCTAAACCTAGGCCTAACCCTAACACTAACCCTAAACCTCACACTCACCCTAACGCTAATCCTAACCCTAAACTTAACACTTACCCTCACCCTAACCCTAACTCTAACACTAAGCCTAACCCTAACCCTCAACCTCAGCCTCACACTCAGCCTAACCCTAAGCCTAACCCCAACTGTAACCCTAAACGACACCCTCAATTCACCCTAACCCTAATCCTAACCCTAAGCCTAACCCTAACCCTCCTCCTAACTCTCACCCTAACCCTAACCCTAACCCTAACCCTAACAATAACACTAAACCTTAACCTCATCCTAACCCTAACCCTAATCCTCACCCTGACTGTTATTCTAACCCTAAACATAACGATAACACTAACCCTAACCCTATCCCTTACCCTCATCCTCACCTTAAACCAAACCCTCCTCCTAACCCTAACCCTAACCCTAACCCTAAATGTCACCCTAACCCTAACACTAACGCTCACCCTCAGCCTCACCCTCAAAATAAGCTTAACCCTAACCATAACACTAACAATAACCCTAACCATATCCTTAATTCTAACCCTCACCATCACCCTAACCCTCACCCTAACCCTAAAACTCATCCTCAATGTAACCCTAACCCTAATCCTAACCCTGAACCTCATCCTAACCCTCACACAAATCCTAACACCCTAACCCTAACCATAACCCTAACTCTCACCCTCTCCCTCACCCTCCACTTAACACTAAGACTATCCCTAACCCCAACCTTAACCCTAACACTAACCTTAAACCTAACACTCACACTAACCCTCACCCTAACCCTGACCCTAACCCTAACCCTCACCCTCAACCATATGCTCGGCCTAAGCCTAAGCCTAAGACTAACCCTAAACCTCACACTCAATTTCACCCTAACCCTAACCCTCACACTAAACCTAAATATAAAACTCACCCTCATGCTAGGCCTAAGCCTAAGCCTAAGCCTAAGCCTAAGCCTAAGCCTAACCCTAACCTTAACCCTCACCCTAACCCTCACCCTAACCCTAACCCTAACCCTAACACTAACCCTAACTCTAACCCCAAATCTCACCCCTACCCTAACCCTGTCCCTAAACCTAAATCTCACCCTATCCCTAACCCTAACACTCACCCTCACAGTAACTTTCAACCTAAACCTAATCCTACCAATAACCCTAACCCTAACGCTAAACCTCACCTTGTCAATAACCCTCACTCTAATCCTAACCCTCACCCTCTCCCTTAGGCTCAGCCTAAACCTAAGCCTAAGCCTAAGACTAACCCTTACCCTCACACTCACCCTCACCCTAACCCTAACAGTAACACTCACCCTAACCCTAACCCTTACACTAAACCTCACCCTATGCTAAAACTAACCCTAAACCTCACCCGCACCATGACCCTAACCCTCACCCTCACCCTCACCCTCCGCCTAAAACTAAGCCTATCCCTAACCCCAACCCTAAACCTAACACTAACCCTAAACCTAACCCTCACCCTCACCCTAGCCCATACCCTAACCCAAAGCCTAATCCTAACCGTCACCCTTAGCCTCACTCTAACCCTAACCCCAACCCTCACCCTAACACTAACCCTCACTCTCACCTTCACCATAACTCTAATCCTAACCCTAACCCTAACCCTCACCATAAACCTCACACTAACCTTAACCCTAACAAAAACCCTAACCCTAAACCTAACCATAAACTTCACCCTCAGCCTCACCCTCACCACAAACTTAACACTAACCTAACACTAAAAATAACCCTAACCCTAACCCTAACCCTCACTGTAACCCTAACCTTAACCTTAACCCTGACCCTCACCATAACCCTCACACTAACCCTAACCCTGAATCTATACCTAACCCTAACCCTAACCGTCACCCTCACCCTCACGTTAACCCTCAGCCTAACTTTAAACCTAACGCTACTCCTAAAACTAACCCTCAACTTCACCCTCACACTAACCCTAACCCTAACCCTAACCCTCACACTCACCCTCACCCACACCCTAAGCCCTCAGGCTCACCCTCACCGTAACCCTAACCCTAACCCTCACGCTAAACCTATCTCTCACCCTAAACATAAACCTCACAATCACCCTCACCCTCACCTCACCCTAACCCTAAACCTCACCCTAAACCTCACCCTAAACCTAATGCTAACTCTAACCCTCACACTCACCCTAAACCTCACGCTAACCCTTACTCTCACCATAAAGCTATCACTAGCCCTAACCCTCACCCTGACCCTAACCCTCACCCTAACCTTAACCCTAACCATAACCCTAACGCTCATCTTAACCGTAACCATACCCCTCAAACTAACTCTCATCCTAAACTTAACCCTATCCCAAACCCTCACCCTAACCCTAACCCTAACTCTCAACCTAACCCTAATTCTCACCCACACCCTCAGCCTCATCCTCAGCCTAAAACTAACCCTAACCCTAATCCTAACCCTAAACTTCACCCTCATCCTAAATCTAAACCTAAACTTCACTCTCATCTTCACCCCCACCCTCAACCTAACCCTAACCCGAACCCTAAAACGAAACCTCAACCTAACCCTCATCCTAACCCTCTCCCTAACCCTCATCCTAACCCTAACCCTAGCCCGTACCATAACCCTAAACATCACCCTCAACCTAAAACTAAACCTAACCCTAACCCTCACCCTAACACTAGCCTGAACCCTAACCCGAACCCTCACCCTAACCTTCATCCTAACCCTCTCCCTAACCCTCATCCTAACCCTAACCCTAGCCCTTACCATGACCCTAAACCTCACCCTAAACCTAACCCTTAACCTAACACTAACCCTCACACCCACCATAACCCTCACCCTACACCTTACCCTCACCCTAACCCTCATCCCAACCCTCACACTATCACTAACCCTAACCCTCAACCTAACCCTTACACTCACTCTAACAATAAACCTAACCCTAACACTAACTCTCACACCAACCCTCACCCTAAATATCACCCTATCATTAACCCTAAACCTAACCCTCACCCTAACCCTAACCCTCACGCTCACACTCAGGGTAACCCTCAGCCTAAAGCCTAAGCCTAACCCTAACCCTCAGAGTCACCCTCACCCTAAGCCAAACGCTAAGCGTCACCCACACCCTCAACCTCACCCTAAACCTAACGCAAACCCTCAAACCAAACCTCACCCTCAACATAAACATCACCGTAACCCTAACACTCAACCTAATCCGCACCATAACCCGAACCCTCACCCTAACGCTAACCCTAACCCTGACCCTAACCCTAACCCTCACCCTAACGCTAACCCTCACCCTCACCCTAACCCTAACCCTGAACCTAACCGTAACCCTGACCCTAACCCTAACCCTCACCCTCATCTAACCCTCACCCTAACCCAAACCCTAACCCTCACCCTAACCCTCAACCACACCCTCACCCTAATCCTAACCCTAATTCTCACACTCAATATAACCATAAACCTCACACTCACCCTCACCATCAGCTTAAACCTAAGCCTAACAAGAAACCTAACCCTAACACTCACACTCAACCTCACCCTAAACCGAATCCTAACCCTAAACCTAAACCACGCACACACCCTCACACTCAACCTAACCCTAACACAAACCCTCAACTGAAACTTCACCCTCACCCTAACCCTAACCCTCACGCTCAAGCTAAACATCACCCTAAACCTAACCCTCACCCTAAAACTTAGCCTAACCCTCACCCTAACCCTAACCCTCACCCTCACCCTCATCCTCAGGCTCACCTTAAACCTAATCCTAACCCTAACCTTCATCCTCACCCTCAACTTAAACCTACCCCTAATGCTAACCCTCACCCTAACACTAACCTCCAACCTAACCCTAACCCTAAAACTAACGCTAACCCTCACCCAAACCCTAACACTCACCCCAACCGTTACCCTCACCCTAACCCCAAACCTAATGCTCACCATAACCCTAACCCTCAAGCTCACAGTCAACCTCAGCCTAACCCTAAACCTAAGCCTAACCCTATCCCTAAACCTCACAATCACCCTCACCTTAACCCTAATCCTAACCCTAACCCTAACCCTAACACTCCTCCTAACTCTCACCCTAAACCTAACCCTAACACAATCAATAACATTAAGCCTAAAACTCACCCTAACCCTAACCCTAATCCTCACCCTCACCGTTATTCTAACCCTAACCATAACGATAACACTAACCCTAACCCTAACCCTCACCCTCACCCTAAACCTAAACCTAAGTCTCAACTTCACCCTAAACCTAACCCAAATATTCAACTGAACCCTCACCCTCACTTTCTCCCTCACCCTAACCCTCACCCTTACCCTAACCCTAACCCTCACCATTTCCCTCACCCTAGCCCTAACCCTCATACTAACCCTAAACCTCACCCTAACCTAACCCTCAACCTAACCCTTACCCTCACCCTAACACTAAGGCTAAACCTAACATGAGCACTTACAGTAACCCTAAACCTCACCCTAAACTTAACCCGCACACTATGACTAACCCTGACCCTAACCCTAACCCTAACCCTCACCCTAAACCTAATCATCACCCTCACCCTCACCCTCAGCCTAACCCTCAGCCTAAAGCCTAACCCTAACCCTCACAATCACCCTCACCCTAACCCTAAACCTAAGCGTCACCCTCACTCTCAACCTCACCCTAAACCTAACGCAAACCCTCAAACCAACCCTCATCCTCACCATAAACATCACCGTAACCCTAACACTCAACCTAATCGGCACCAAATCCCTAACCCTCACCCTAACGCTAACCCTCACCCTCACCCTAACCCTAACCCTCACCCTAATCCTAACCCTCACCATCATCTAACCCTCACCCTAAACCAAACCCTAAACCTCTCCCTAACCCTCAACCTCAACCTCACCCTAAAACTAACAGTAATGCTCACATTCAACATAGCCCTAACCCTCACACTCACCCTCAACCTCAGCTTAAACCTAAGCCCAACATTAACTCTAACCCTAACCCTCACACTCACCCACACCCTAAACCTAACCCTAACCCTAATCCTAACCCTCTCTCTCACCCTCAGACTCACCCTAACCCTAACCCAAACCCTCAACCTAAACATCACCCTAAACCTAACCCTTAGCTTAACCCTCACCCTAACCCTAAACCTCACCCTCACCCTCACCAACAGGCTCACACTAAACCTATTCCTAACCCTAACACTCACTCTCACCCTCAACCTAACCCTACCGCTAATGGTAACCCTCACTCTAAACCTAACCTCCAACCTAACCCTAAACCTCACCCTAAACCTAACCCTCAACCTAACCCTAACCCTCACCCTAACCCTAACCCTCATGCTCACAGTCACCCTCAGCCTAACCCTAAAAATAAGCCTAACCCTATCCCTAATCCTCACACTCACCGTCACCCTGAATCCAACCTTAAGTTTCACCCTCACCCTCAACCTCACCCTAACCCTAAACCAAACCCTCAACTTAGCCCTCACCATCACACTCACCCTAACCCTCACCCTCAGCCTAAACATCACCCTAACCCTAACCCTCACCCTTACCCTCACCCTAGCCCTAACCCTCATACTAACCCTAAACCTCAACCTAAACCTAACACTCTACCTAACCCTTACACTCACCCTAACACTAAGCCTAAACCTAACATGAACCCTCACAGTATCCCTAAACCTCACCCTAACCCTAACCCTCACATTAACCCTAACCCTCACCCTAACCCTAACCCTATCCCTCATCCTAACCCTCACTCTAACCCTAACCGTAACCCAAACCCTCAACCTCACAGTAACTTTAAACCTAACCCTAATCCTAACAATAACCCTAACCCTGAGTCTAACCCTCACCCTGTCCATAACCCTCACCCTAACCCTAAACCTCACCCTAACCCTAACCCTCACCCTCTCCCTTAGGCTCGGACTATGCCTAAGCCTAAGGCGAAGACTAACCCTTAACCTCAAACTCACCCTCACCCTAACCCTAAAAGTAACAGTCACCCTAAACCTAACCCTCACACTAACCCTCACCGTAACACTAACACTAACCATAAACCTCACCCAAACCCCAACCCTAACCCTCACCCTCACCCTCACCCTCCGCCTAACACTAAGACTATCCCTATCCCCAACCCTAACCCTAAAACTAACCCTAAACGTGACCCTCACCCTAACACTCACTCTAACCCTGAACGTAACCCTCACCCTCACCTAAGCCCATACCCTAACCCTAAGCCTAAACCTAACCCTCACCCTAAACTTCACTCTAACCCTAAACCCAACCCTCACCCTAACCCTAGCCCTCACACTCACCCTCACCTTAACCCTAATCCAAACCTAACCCTAACCCTAACACTAACCATTACCCTAACCCTCACCCTACACTAAATCTAACCCTAAACATCACCCTAACCCTAAACCTCACGCTAACACTTACCTTCACACTAAAACTCAAATTAACCCGAACACTAACCCTCACACTAACCCTAACCATCACCCTAAACTTAAAACTCACCCTAACCCTAACCCTAACCCTCAACCTTGCCCTAACCCTAACCATTACCCTAACCCTAACACTCACCCTAACCGTAACCCCCACCCTCAACCTCAAGCTGGGCCTAAGCCTAAGCCTAAGCCTAAGACTAACCCTAACCCTCACACTCACCCTCACCCTAACCATAATCTTAACCCTAACCCTAACCCAAACCATCACACTAACCCTCCCCCTCAACCTAAGTCTAACCCTAAACCTCACCCTGACCCTATCCCTAATCCTAACCCTAACCCTAAACCTCACCCTATCCCTAACGCTAACCCTCATCCTCACCCCTACCCTCACACAAACAATAAGTCTAAACCTAATCCTAACATTAACACTAATCCTAACCCTAACACTAACACTAAACCTAACTCTCACACTACCCCTCATCCTGAACCTCACCCTAACCCTCAACCTCACCCTCACCCTAAACCTAACCCTAATTCTCACACTCAACATAACCATAAAGGTCACACTCACACTCACCCTAAGCTTAAACCTAAGCCTAAAAATAACCCTAACCCTAGCCCTCACACTCACCCTCACCCTAAACCTAATCCTAACATTAAACTTAACCCTCTCACCTACCCTCAACCTCACTCTAACCCTAACCGAAACCCTTAACCGAACCCGAACCCTCAACCTCACCCTCAACCTCACCCTCAACCTAACCCTAACACTCACCCTAACCCTCAACCTAACCCTACCCCTAACGCTAACACACATCCTAACCCTAAACTCCAACCTAATCCTATCCCTAACCCTAACACTAACACTCACCCTAACCCTAAACTCCAACCTAACCCTAACCCTCACCCTAACCCTAACGCTAACTCTCAGCCTAACCCTAACACTCACCCAAGCCCTTACCTTCACCCTAACCCTAAACCTCACCCTAACCCTAACCCTCACGCTCACAGTCACCCTCAGCCTAACCCTAAACTTAAGCCTAACCCCATACCAAACCCTTACACACACCCTCACACTAAACCTAACCCTGCGACTCACCCTCACCCTCAACCTCACCCTAACGCTAACCCAAACACTCAACTTAACCCTCACACTCACCCTAACCCTAACCCTCACCCTCACCCTAAACATCACCCTAACCCTAACACTCACCCTTACCCTCACCCTCATACTAACCCTAAACCTCACCCTAAACCTAACCCTCACCCTAACCGTAACCCTAACCCTAACACTAAGCCTAAACCCTGAAAGTATCCCTAAACCTCACCCTAACCCTAACTTTTACACTAACCCTAACCCTTAACCTAACCCTAATATTAAACCTACCCTTCACCCTACCCCTCACTCTAACCCTTAACCCAACCTGAACCCTCACCCTCACCGTCACCCTAACACTCACCCAACCCTAACACTCAACCAAACCCTAAACCTCATACTTTCCCGAACCCTAACCCTCACTCTATCACTCACACTCATCCTCACCCTAAACCTCACCCTAACCCTAACTCTCACCCTAACCTCACCCTTACCCTCAACCTAACCCTCACCCTCAACCTAAACCTAACTGTAACCCTAACCCTAAACCTCACCCTAACCCTCACCCTAACCCTAAGCCTAACCCTCACCTTCACCCTACCCTTTAACATTACGCTCACCCTAACCCTCACACAAATCCTAACCCTCAACCTAACCCTAACTCTAACCGTCACTCTCACCCTCAGCCTAACTGTAAACCTAACCCTATACCTAACAATAACCTTCACCTTCACCCTCACACTAACCCTAATCCTAAACCAACCCTAAGTCTAAGCCTCACACTCACCCTCACCCTGACCCTGACCCAAAGCCTCACTGTCACACTCACTCTCACCCTCACCCTAACCCTAACCATAAATCTAACCCTAAACCTCACCCTAACCCTAACCCTAACACTCACCCTCACTCTAAACTTTAACCTTACCCTCACCCTTACCCTCACACTAACCCTAACCCTCACCCTCACCCTCTCACCCTCACCATAGCCCTCACCCTAATCCTAAACCTAACCATAACCCTCACCCTAAAGCTAAACCTCAACGTAACCCTAACCCTCACCCTCATCTAACCCTCACCCTAACCCAAACATAACCCTCACCCTAACCCTCACCATAACCCTAAGTCTCACACTAACCTAAAACTAACACTCACCCTAACCCTCACACTAACCCTAATGCTAACCCTAATCCTAACCATAACCCTCACCCTAAACCTAACCCTCAACCTAACCCTAACCCTCACATTCATCTAACCCTAACCCTAACCCAACACTAACCCTCAGCCTAACCCTCACCCTAACCCTAACTTTCACCCTAACCTAACCCTAACACTCACCCTAACCCTCACACTAGCCCTAATGCTAACCCTAACCCTCACCCTCACACTAACCCTCAACCTAACCCTAAACCTCACCCTAACCCTCACCCTAACCCTAAACCTAACCCTCACCCTCTCGCTAAACTTTAGCCTTACCCTCACCCTAACACTCACACTAAACCCAAACCTCAGCCTAACCCTAACCCTAACCGTCACCCTCACACTCACGCTCACCCTCAGCCTAACTTTAAACCTAACGCTACTTTTAACACTAACCCTCAACTTCACCCTCACACTAACCCTAACCCTAACCCTAAGCCTAACCCTCACACTCACCCTCACCCACAACCTAAGCCTCACTGTGACCCTCATGCTCACCCTTACAATAACCCTAACCCTAACCCTAACACTCACGCTAAACCTATCTCTCACCCTAACCATAAACCTCACAATCACCCTCACCCTCACCTCAACCTAACCCTAAACCTAAACCTAACCTTCACCCTAAACGTCACCCTAATCGTAATGCGAACTCTAACCCTCACACTCACCCTAAACTTCACGCTAACCCTTACTCTCACCGTAAATCTAAACCTAACCCTAACCCTCACTCTGACCATAACCCTCACCCTCAACCTAATCTTAACCCTAGCCCTCACCCTCACCCTCAACCTAACCCTACTCCTAACGCTAACCCTCACCCTAAACCTAATCTCCAAACTAACCCTCACCCTAACCCTCAAAGACACCCTCACCATAAACCTAACCCTAATGCTCACATTCAACAGAACCCTAACCCTCACACTCAGCCCTCACCCTCAGCTTAAACCTAAGCCTAACAATAAACCTAACCCAAACCCTCACACTCACCCACAACCTAAACCTAATCCTAACCCTAAAACTAACCTTCTCACTCACCCTCACTCTCAACCTAACCCTAACCCTCAACCTAAACATCACCCTAAACCTAACCCTCACCCTAACCCATAGCCTAACCCTCACTCTAACCCTAACCCTCACCCTCACCCTCACCCTCAGGCTCACCTTTAACTTAATCCTAACCCAAACCCTCACCCTCACGCTCAACCTAACCCTACCTCTAACGCTAACCCTCACCTTAACCTAACCTCCAACCTAACCCTAACCCTAAACCTAAAGCTAACCCTCACCTAAACGCTAACACTCACCCCAACACTTACACTCACCCTAACCCCAACCCTAATGCTCACCATTATACTAATCCTCAAGCTCACAGTCACCCTCAGCCTAACCCTAAAACTAAGCCTAACCCTATCACTAAACCTCACACTCACCCTCACCCTAAACCTAAATCTAAGTCTCAACCTCACCCTAACCCTAACACAAACCTTCAACTGAACCCTCATCCTCACCCTCAACCTAAGCCTCACCCTCACCCTAAACATCACCCTAACCCTAACCATCACCCTTACCCTCACATTAGCCCTTACCCTCATACTAACCCTAAACCTCACCCTAAACCTGACCCTCAACCTAACCATTACCCTCAACCTAACACTAAGCCTAAACCTAACATGAACCCTCACAGTAACCCTAAACCTCACCCTAACCCTAACCCTCACACTATCCCTAACCATCACCCTAACCCTAACCCTAACCCTCAAACTAACCCTAACCATCACCCTCAACCTCACCCTCAACCTAAAGCCTAAACCTAACCCTAACCCTCACAGTCACCCTCACCCTAACCCTAACTCTAAGGCTCACCCTCACCCTCAACCTCACCCTAAACCCAACTCAAAACCTCAAAACCACCCTCACCCTCACCCTAAACATCACCCTCACACTAACCCCCACCCTAATCCGCACCAGAACCCTAACCCTCACCATAACGCTAATCGTCACCCTCACCCTAACCCTAACCCACACCCTAACCCTAACCCTCACCCCCATCTCACCCTCACCATAACCCAAACCCTAACCCTCACCCTAACCCTAAACCTCACCCTCACCCTAAACCTAACCCTAATGCTCACACTCAACATAACCCTAAACCTAACTCTCACCCTCACCCTCAGCTTATACCTAAGCCTAACAATAACCCAAATCCTAACCCTCACACTCACCCTCACCCTAAACCTAACCCTAACACTAATCCTAACCCTCTCACTCACTCTCACACTCACCCTAACCCTAACCCAAACCCTCAACCTAAACATCACCGTAAACCTAACACTCACCCTAAACCTTAGCCTAACCCTCACCCTAACCGTAACCCTCACCCTCACCCTCAGTCTCACCTTAAACCTAATCCTAACCCTAACCCTCACTCTCACGCTCAACCAAACCCTACCTCTAACACTAACCCTCACCCCAACCCTAACCTCCAAACTAACCCTAACCCTAAACCTAACGCTAACCCTCACCCAAACCCTAACACTCACCCGAACACTTACCCTCACCCTAACCCCAACCCTAATGCTCACCATAACCCTAAACCTCAAGCTCATAGTCACCCTCAGCCTAACCCTAAACCTAACCCTAACTCTATCCCTAAACCTCACCCTCACCCTCACCCTAAACCTAACCCTGTCTCAACCTCACCCTAAACCTAACCCAAACCCTCAACTGAACACTCACCCTCACCCTCACCCTAACCCTCACCCCAACCCTAAACATCACCCTAACCCTAACCATCACCCTTACCCCATCCAAGCCCTAACCCTCATACTAACCCTAAACCTCACCCTAAACATGACCCTCAACCTAACACTTACCCTCACCCTAACACAGAGCCTAAACCTAACATGAACCCTCACAGTTACCCTAACCCTCACCTGAACCCTAACCCTCACACTATCCCTAACACTCACCCTAACCCTAACCCTAAACCTCACCCTAACCCTAACCATCACCCTCACTCTCACCCTGAGCCTAAACCTCAGCCTAAAGCCTAACCCTAACCCTAGCCCTCACAGACAACCTCACCCTAACCCTAACTCTAAGCCTCACCCTCACCCTCAACCTCACCCTAAACCTAACGCAAACCCTCAAACCAACCCTCACACTCAACCTAAACATCACCCTAACCCTAACCCTCACCCTAACGCTATTCCTCACCCTCAACCTAACCCTAACCCTCACCCTCATTTAACCCTCACACTAAATCAAACCCTAAACCTCACCCTAACCCTCAAACGCACCCTCACCCTAAACCTAACCCTAATGCTCACACTCAACATAACCCTAACTCTCACACTCACCCTCACCCTCAGCTTAAACCTAAGCCTAACAATAACCCTAACCCTTAACCTCACACTCACCCTCACCCTAAATCTAACCCTAACCCTAATTATAACCCTCTCACTGACCCTCACACTCACCCTAACCCTAACCCAAACCCTCAACCTAAACATCACCCTAAACCTAACCCTCACCCTAATCCTTAGCCTAACCCTCACCCTAACCCTAACCCTCACCCTCACCCTCACCCACAGGCTCACGATAAACGCAATCCTAACCCTAACCCTCACCCTCACCCTCAACCTAACCCTCACCGTAACCCAACCCTACCCCTCAGCCTAACCCTCACCCTAACCCTAACCCTCACCCTAACCTAACCCTAACACTCACCCTAAACCTCATACTAGCCCTAATGTTAACCCTAACCCTCACCCTTACACTAACCCTCAACCTAACCCTTAAACTCAACATAACCCTAACCCTAACACTAAACCTCAAACTCACCCTAAACCTCACCCAAACCTTAAGCATCACCCCAACACTTACCCTCACCCTAACTCTCATCCTAATGCTAACCCTAACGCTAAACCTAACTTCACCCGCATCCTCACTTTAACCGTAACCCTAACACTAACCCTAAAAATAACCCTCACCCTAACCCTAACCCTCACACTAACCTTCACCCTCACCCTCACCCTAACCCTCACCCTCACCTTAACGATAAACATAACCCTAACCCTAAACCTCACACTAACCCTCACCCTAACCGTAAACCTAACCCTCACCCTCTCCCTAACCTTTAGCCTTACCCTCACCCTAACACTCACACTAAACCTAATCCTCAGCCTAACCCTAACCCTAACCGTCACCCTCACCCTCACGCTCACCCTCAGCCTAACTTTAAACCTAACGCTTCTCCTAACACTAACCCTCAACTTCACCCTCACACTAACCCTAACCCTAACCCTAAGCCTAACCCTCACACTCACCCTCACCCACAACCTAAGCCTCAATGTCACCCTCACGTTCACCCTCACAATAATCCTAACCCTAACCCTCACGCTAAACCTATCTCTCACCCTAACCATAAACCTCACAATCACCCTCACCCTCACCTCAACCTAACCCTAAACCTAAACCTAACCCTCACCCTAGACATCACCCTAATCCTAATGCTAACTCTAACCCTCACATTCACCCTAAACCTCACGCTAACCCTTACTCTCACCGTAAATCTAAACCTACCCCTAACCCTCACTCTGACCATAACCTTCACCGGAAACCTAATCCTAACCCTAGCCCTCACCCTCACCCTCAACCTAACCCTACCCCTAACGCTAACCCTCACCCTAAACCAAACCTCCAACCTAACCCTAACCCTACCCCAATCGCTAACCCTCACCCTAAACCTAACCCTCATCCTAACTTTAACCCTCACCCTCACAGTCACCCTCAGCCTAAACCTAAACTTAAGCCTAACCCTATCCCTAATCCTCACACTCACCGTCACCCTAAACCTAACCCTAAGTCTCACCCTCACCCTCAACCTCACCCTAAACCTAACCCAAACCCTCAACTGAACCCTCACCCTCACCCTAACACTCACCCTAACCCTAACCCTCACACTCACCATAACCCTCAAATTAAACCTTACCCTCACCCTAACCCTGACCCAACCCTCACCCTATCCCTAACCCTAACCCTCAACCTAACACTTACACTCACTCTAACATTAAGCCTAACCCTAACACTAACTCTCACACTAACCCTCACCCTAAATATCACCCTATCATTAACCCTAACCCTAACGCTATCCCTCAACCTCACCCTCAGCCTAACCAACAGCCTAAAGCCTAATCCTAACCCTAACCCTCAGAGACACCCTCACCCTAACCCTAACCCTTAGCCTCACCCTCACCCTCAACCTCATCCTAAAACTAACGCAAACCCTCAAACCAACCCTCACCCTCACCATAAACATCACCGTAACCCTAACACTCACCCTAATCCGCACCATAAACCTAACCCTAACCCTAACGCTAACTGTCACACTCACCCGAACAATAACCCTCACCCTAACCCTAACCCTCACCCTCATCTAACCCTCAACCTAAACTAAACCGTAACCCTCACCCTAAGCCTCAACCTCACCCTCACCCTAAACCTAACCCTAATGCTTACACTCAACATAACCCTAAACCTCACACTCACCCTCACACTCAGCTTAAACCTAAGCCTAACAATAACCCTAACCCTAACCCTCACACTCACCCTCACCCTAAACCTAACCCTAACCCTAATACTAACCCTCTCACTCACCCTCACACTCACCCTAACCCTAACACAAACTCTCAACCTAAACATCACCTCAAACTTAACCCTCACCCTAAACCTTAGCCTAACCCTCACCCTAACTCTAAACCTCACCCGCACCCTCACCCACAGGCTCACCCTAAACCTAATCCTAACCCTAACCCTCACTCTCACGCTCAACCTAACCCTACCCCTAACACTAACCCTCACCCCAACCCTAACCTCCAACCTAACCCTAACCCTAAACCTAATGCTAACCCTCACCCAAACCCTAACACTCACCCTAACACTTACCCTCACCCTAACCTCAACCCTAATCCGCACGAGAACCCTAACCCTCACTCTAACGCTAATCCTCACCCTCACCCTAACCCCAACCCTCACCCTAAATATCACCCTCACCCTAATACTCACCGTAATCCGCACGAGAACCCTAACCCTCATCCTAACGCTAATCCTCACCCTCACCTCACCCTAACCCTCACCCTAACCCTAACCCTCACCCTCATTTAACCCTCACCTAACCCAAACCCTAACCCTCACCCTAACCCTCAACCTCACCCTCATCCTAAACCTAACCCTAATGCTCACACTCAACATAACCCAAACCCTCACACTCACCCTAACCCTCAACTTAAACATAAGCCTAACAATAACCTGAAACCTAACCCTCACACTCACCCTCACCCTAAACCTAACCCTAACACTAATCCTAACCCTCTCACTCACCTTCACACGCACCCTAACCCTAACCCAAACCCTCAACCTAAACATCACCGTAAACCTAACACTCACCCGAATCCTTAGCCTAACCCTCACCATAACCCTAACCCTCACCCTCACCCTCAGTCTCACCTTAAAACTAATCCTAACCCTAACCCTCACTCTCACCCTCAACTTAGCCCTACCCCTAACGCTAACGCTCACCATAACCCTAAACTCCAAACTAACCTTAACCCTAAACCTAATGCTAACCCTCACCCAAACCCTAACACTCACCCCAACACTTACCCTCACCCTAACCCCAACCCTAATGCTCACCATAACCCTAACCCTCAAACTCATAGTCACCCTCAGCCTAACCCTAAACCTAAGCCTAACCGTATCCCTAAACCTCACACTCAACCTCACCCTAAAACTAACCCTAACCCCAACCCAAACCCTCAACTGAACCCTCACCCTCACCCTCACCGTAAAACTCACCCTCACCATCACCCTAGCCCTAATCCTAATACTAACCCTAAACCTAACCCTAAACCTGACCCTCAACCTAACCCTTACCCTCACCCTAACACTAAGGCTAAACCTAACATGAACCCACACAATAACCCTAAACCTCACCCTAACCCTAACCCTGACACTATCCCTAACCCTCACCCTAACGTTAACCCTCACACTCACCCTAACCCTAACCCTCACCCTCATCTAACCCTCACCCTAACCCAAACCCTAACCCTCACCCTAACCCTCAAACACAACCTCATTTAAACCTAACCCTAATGCTCACATTCAACATAATCCTAACCCTCACACTCAGCCCTCACCCTCAGCTTAAACCTAAGCCTAACAATAAACCTAACCCAAACCCTCACACTCACCATCAACCTAAACCTAATCCTAACCCTAAACCTAACCTTCTCACTCAACCTCACCCTCAACCTAACCCTAACCCTCAACCTAAACATCACCCTAAACCTAACCCTCACCCTAACCCTTAGCCTAACCCTCACCCTAACCCTAACCCTCACCCTCACTCTCACCCTCAGGCACACCTTTAACCTAATCCTAACCCTAACCCTCACCCTCACGCTCAACCTAACCCTACCTCTAACGCTAACCCTCACCCTAACATAACCTCCAACCTAACCCTAACCCTAAACCTAAAGCTAATCCTCACCTAAATGCTAACACTCACCCTAAACCCAACCCTAATGCTCACCATAATACTAACCCTCAATCTCACAGTCACCCTCAGCCTAACCCTAAAATTAAGCCTAACCCTATCCCTAAACCTCACACTCACCCTCACCCTAAACCTAACATTAAGTCTCAACCTCACCCGAACACTAACCCAAACCCTCAACTGACCCTCACCCTCACCCTCACCCTAACACTCACCCTCACCCTAAACATCACCCTAACCCTAACCATCACCCTTAACTTCACCTTAGCCCTAACGCTCATACTAACACTAAACCTAACCCTAAACCTGACACTCAACCTAACCCTTACCCTCAACCTAACACTAAGCCTAAACCTAACATGAAACCTCACAGTAACCCTAAACCTCACCATAACCCTAACCCTCACACTATCCCTAACCATCACCCTAACCCTAGCACTAACCCTCAGCCTAACCCTAACCATCACTCTCACCCTCACCCACAACCTAAAGCCTAACCCTAACCCTAACCCTCACAGTCACCCTCACCCTAACCCTAACTCTAAGCCTCACGCTCACCCTCAATCTCACCCTAAACTTAACGCAAAACCTCAAGCCAACCCTCACACTCACCCTAAACATCACCCTCAACCTAAACGTAACCCTAATCCGCACCAGAACCCTAACCCTGACGATAACGCTAACACTCACCACCATCTAACCCTAACCCTAACCCAAACCCTAACCCTCACCCTAACCCTAAACCTCACCCTCACGCTAAAACTAACCCTAATGCTCACACTCAACATAACCCTAACCCTCACACTCACCCTCACCCTAAACCTAACCCTAACACTAATCCTAACCCTGTTACTCACTCTCACACTCACCCTAACCCTAACCCAAACCCTCAACCTAAACATCACCCTAAACCTATCCCTCACCCTAACCCTTAGCCTAACCCTCACCCTAACCCTAACCCTCACCCTCACCCTCAGTCTCACCTTAAACCTAATCCTAACCCTAACCCTCACCCTCACGCTCAACCTAACCCTACCCCTAACGCTAATCCTCACCCTAACCCTAACCTCCAACCTAACCCTAACCCTAAACCTAACGCTAACACTCACCGAAACCCTAACACTCACCCCAACACTTACCCTCACCCTAACCCCAACCCTAATGCTCACCATAACCCTAAACCTCAAGCTCATAGTCACCCTCAGCCTAACCCTAAACCTAACCCTAACCCTATCCCTAAACCTCACCCTCACCCTCACCCTAAACCTAACCCTAAGTCTCAACCTCACCCTAAACCTAACACAAACCCTCAACTGAACACTCACCCTCACCCTCACCCTAACCCTCACCCTCACCCTAAACATCACCCTAACCCTAACCATCACCCTTAACCTCACCCAAGCCCTAACCCTCATACTAACCCTAAACCTCACCCTAAACCTGACCCTCAACCTAACACTTACCCTCACCCTAACACAGAGCCTAAACATAACAGGAACCGTCACAGATACCTTAACACTCACCTGAACCCTAACCCTCACACTATCTCTAACCCTCACCCTAACCCTAACCCTAAACCTCACCCTAACCCTAACCATCACCCTCACACTCACCTTGAGCCTAACACTCAGCCTAAAGCCTAACCCTAACCCTAACCCTCACAGTCAACCTCACCCTAACCCTAACTCTAAGCCTCAACCTCACCCTCAACCTCACCCTAAACTTAACGCAAACCCTCAAACCAACCCTCACACTCACCTTAAACATCACCCTAAACCTAACCCTCACCCTAACGCTATTCCTCACCCTCCACCTAACCCTAACCCTCACCCTAACCCTAACCCTCCCCCTCATTTAACCCTCACCCTAAATCAAACCCTAACCCTCACCCTAACCCTAAACCTCACCCTCACCCTAAACCAAACCCTAATGCTCACACTCAAGATAACCCTAACCCTCACACTCACCCTCACCTTCAGCTTAATCCTAAGTCTAACAATCACCCTAACCCTAAACCTCACACTCACCCTCACCCTAAACCTAACCCTAAACCTAATCCTAACCCTCTCACTGACCCTCACACTCACCCTAACCCTAACCCAAACCCTCAATCTAAACATCACCCTAAACCCAACCCTCACCCTAACCCTTAGCCTAACCCTCACCCTAACTATAACCCTCACCCTCAGCCTCACCCACAGGCTCACCCTAAACGCAATCCTAAACCTAAACCTAACCCTCACCCTCACCCTCAACCTAACCCTCACCCTAAACCTAAACCTCACCCTAACCCTAACCCTTACGCTCACAGTCACCCTCAGCCTAAGCCTAAACCTAAGCCTAACCCTATCCCTAATCCTCACATTCACCGTCACCCTAAACCTAACCCTAAGTCTCACCCTCACCCTCAACCTCACCCTAACCCTAACCCAAACCCACAACTGAACCCTCACCCTCACCCTCATCCTAACCCTCACCCTCACCATAAACATCACCCTAACCTTAACCCTCACCATTACCCTCACCCTAGCCCTAACCCTCAAACTAACCCTAAACCTCACCATAAACCTCACCGTCAACCTAACCCTTACTCTCACCCTAACACTAAGTCTAAACCTAACATGAACCTTCACAGTAACCGTAAACCTCACCCCAACCCTAACCTTCACACTAACCCTAACCTTCACCCTATCCCTAATAAATACCCCTCACCCTAACCCTCATTCTGACCCTAAACCCAACCCTAACCCTCACCCTCACCATCATCCTAACACTCACCCAATCCTAACCCTCACCCAAACCCAAACCCTCATACTCTCCCGAACCCGAACCCTCACTCTAACACTCACCCTTATCCTCACCTTAACCCTCACCCTAACCCTAACCCTATCAGTCACCCTCACCCTCACCCTCACCCTCACCCTCAGTCTAACTCTAAACCTAACACTACTCCTAAACCTATACATCACCCAAACCCTCAACTTAACCCTAAACCTAACCCTCACCTTCACCCTAACCCTAACCCTCACTGACAAGCTAGTATTCACCATAACCCTAATCCTAACCCTAACCCTCACCCTAACCCTAACGCTCACCCTAACACTCACCCTTACCCTCACCCTAACACTCACCCTCACCCTAACCCTAAACCTCACCCGAACCCTAACCCTAACCCTCACCCTAACCTTTAACCTTACCCGAACCCTAACCCTCACACTAACTCTAACCCTCAACTTAACCCTAACCCTAACCATCACCCTCAACCTCACGCTCACCCTCAGCCTAACTTTAAACCTAACCCTACTCCTAACACTAACCTTCACCTTCACCCTCACACTAACCCTAACCCTAAACCTAAACCTAATCCTAACCCTCACACTCACCCTCACCCTCACCCAAACCTCACTGTCACCCTCACGCTCACCCTCACCCTAAACCTAACCATCACCCTAAACCTATCCCTCACCCTAACAATAAACCTCACAATCACCCTCACGCTCACTTCACCCTAACCCTAAACCTAACCCTAACCCTCAAGCTAAACCTACCCTAACCCTAATGTAACTCTAACACTCACACTCACGCTAAACCTCACGCTAACCCTTACTCTCAGCATAAATCTAACCCAAACCCTAACCCTCGCACTGACCCTATCCCTTACCCTAACCCTAACCATAACCATAACCTTCACCCTAACCCTCACCCAAACCCTCACCCTAACCCTAACCCTCATCCTAAACCTCACCCTAACCCTAACCCTAACCATAACCCTAATGCTAACTCTAATGCTCAATCTAACTGTAACCGTACGCCTCAAACTAACTCTCATCCTAAACTTAACCCTAACCCAAACCCTTACGTTAACACTAACCCTAACACTCAACCTAACCCTAATCCTCACCCACACCCTCAGCCTTATCCTCAGCCTAAACCTAACCCTAACCCTAACCCTAATCCTCACCCTCATCCTAACTCTAACCCTAACCTTCACTCTCACCCTCACCTCCACCCTCACCATAACCCTAACCCGAACCCTAAACCGAACCCTCACCCTAACCCTCATCCTAACCTTCTCCCTAACCCTCATCCTAACCCTAAACCTAACCCTTACCGTAACCCTAAACCTCATCCTAAACCTCACCCTAACCCTAAACCTATCCCTAACCCTAACGCTAACCATAACGCTCACACTAACCATAACCGTACCCCTCAACCTAATCCTCATCCTAAACTTAAGCCTAACCCAAACCCTCACGCTAACCTTAACCCTAAAACTCACCCTAACTCTAATCCTCACCCACACCCTCACCATCACACTCAGCCTAACCCTCAGCCTAAGCCTAAACCTAACCCTAACACTCACACTCACCCTCACACTCACCCTAACCCTAAGCCTCACCATCACCCTCAACCTCACCCTTACCGAAACCCTAAACCTCACATTAACCCTAACCCTCACCCTCATGCTAATCCTCAACCTAACCCTTAAACTCACCCTAACACTAAGTGTAACCCTAACACCTACTCTTAAAACAACCCTCACCCTAAACATCACCCTATCCCTAACCCTAACCCTAACCCTCACCCTAACCCTAACACTCACACTCAACCCCACCCTCAGCCTAACCCAAAGCCTAAGCCTAACCCTAACCCTAAACCTCACACTCACCCTCACCCTAACCCTAAGCCTAATCCTCACCCTCACCCTCAACCTCACCCTAACCCTCACCCTAAAGATCACCCTAACCCTAAACCTCACCCTAATCCTCACCCTATCCCTAACCCTCACACAAACCCTAACCCTCACCCGCAACCTAAACCTCAATCTAAACATTACCCTCAACCTAACACTAAGCCTAACACTAACACTAACCTCACTAACCCTAAACCTCACCCTAACCCTAACCCTCACCCTAACTTAACCTAACACTCACCCTAACCCTCAACCTAACCCTTAATCTCATCCTAACACTAACCCTAACTCTAAACCTCAACCTCACCCTAAACCTCACCCTAACCCTAACGCTAACACTAACTCTCAACCTCACCCTCAACCTCACCCTAACCCTAACCCTCACCCCAACACTTACCTTCACCAAAACCCTCTAACCCTAACCCTCACCCCAACACTTACCTTCACCAAAACCCTCACCCTAACGCTCACCCTAACGCTAAACCTCACCTCACCCGCAACCTCACCTTAACCGTAACCGTAACCCTAACCCTAACAATAACCCTATCCCTAACCCTCACCCTCACCCTAAGCCTAAGCCTCACACTAACCCTAACCCTAACTCTCACACTCACGCTCACCCTCAGCCTAATCCTAAGCCTATTAACCCTGACCCTAACCCTCACACTCACTCTCACCCTAAACCTAACCCAAACACTCAACCAAAACCTCACCCTCACCCTCACCCTAACCATCACACTCACCATAAACATCACACTAAACCATATCCTCACCCTCACCCTAACCTTAACCCTAAAAATAACCCAAACCCTAACCCTAAACCTAACCCTCACCCTAACCCTAAACCTCACACTAACCCTCGCCCTCACCCTCACCCTCATTTTAACCGTAAGCCTAACCCTAATCCTCACCCTTACACTCACCTTAACACTAATCCTAACCCTAAACCTCACCCTAACAGTAACCCTAACCCTCACCCTTACTTTATCCTCACACTAACCCTAGCCCTCACATTAAGCTTTATGCTCACCCTAACTCTAACCTTACCGTTCACCCTAACCCTCACCCTAATTCTAACCTTAACCCCTAACCTAACCCTCTCTCTAACCCTAATCCTAACACTCACCCTCACCCTAACCCTCACCCTAATTCTAACCTTAACTCCTAACATAACCCTCTCTCTAACCCTAACCCTAACCCTCACCCTCACCCTAACCCTAACCTCTACCTAACCGAGACTCTCACCCTCTACCTCGCCCTCATCTTTACCCTAACACTCACCCTCACACTACCCCTCACCCTAAACCTAACCCTAATCCTAAACCTCACACTCACCCTCACTCTCACCCTCAGCCTAAACCTAACTCTAAAGCGAATCCTAAACATAACCCTCAGCATTACCCTAACCCTCAACCTTAACCCTAACCCTCACCCTCACCCTAACCCTAACCGTAACCCTCACACTAAACCTAACCCTCACTCTAAACCTAAACCTAAACCTTACCGTATCCCTCACCCCAAACGTAACCCTAACTCTCACCCTAACCCTAATCATCACACTAATCTAGCCATCACCCTAACCCTATCCCACACCCTAAACCTGACCCTCACCCCACCCTCAAATTAACACTAAGGCTAACTCTCACCCTAACCCTAACCCTCACCCTAAACCTAACCCTCATCCTATCCCTCAACCTAACCCTAACCCTAAGCATCACCCTCACCCTCACCTTAACCAGAACCCTAATCTTAACCCTCAACCTATTCCTTACCCTCACCCTAACCCTAATCCTCACCCTAACACTTTCCCTCACCCTAACACCAACCCTAACCCTAACACTAAGCCTCACACTAACCGTAACAATCAACCTAAGCCTAACATTAACCCTAACCCTAACCCTCACCCTCACCCTAAACCTAACCCTAACCCTAACCCACACCCTCACCCTCACCCTCATCCTCACCCTCACCCTAAATCTAACCCTAACAATAACACTAACCCTAACCCTAAACCTAACCCTCACTCTAATGCTAACCCTCACTCTAACCCTCATCCTCACCATCACCCTCACCTTAACCCTAAGCCTAACACTAACCCAAACCCTCACCCTCACCTTAACAGTAAAGCTAACTCTAACCCTCACCCTAACAGTAACCCTAACCCTCACCCTCACCCTAACCGTCACCCGAACTTTATCCTCACCCTATCCATACCCCTCAAATTAACCCTAATGTTTACCCTAACCTTAACAGTACACCTCACCCGAACCCTCACCCTAACTCTAATCCTAACCATAAACCTAACCCTCATCTAAACCTAACCCTAATTTTCAACGTTACCCTAACCTTTACCATCACCCGAACCCTCACACTAACCCTAACACTCACCCACACCCTAATCCTCAAGCTCACCCTAACCCTAACCCTCACCTAATCCTCACACTAACCTTAACCATTGTCTAACAAAGACCCTCACCCTCACCCTCAACCTAAACTTCACCCTAACCGTCACCCTCACCCTAGCCCTCACCCTAAACGTAACCCTTACTCTAAACCTCACCCGCACCCTCACCCTCATGCTCAGCCATACCTTACCCTACCCCTAATCCTAACCCTAACCCTCAACCTGATCATAACACTCACCATAACCCTTACCCTCACCCTCACAATATCCCTAACCTTAACCCTCACACTAAACCTAACCCTCACCCTAAACTTAACCCTACCCCTCACCCCAAACCTCAACCTAACCTAAACCTAACCCTCACCCTAACGCTAACCCTCACCCTCACCCTAATCCTAACCCTCATCTTAAACTTCACCCTCACACCACCCTCAAACTTACTGTAACCCTAACACTCACCCTAACCATAACCCTAACCCCCACACTAGCCCTCACCTTAAACCGAAACCTAACCCTCCCCCTCACCCAAACCCTAACCTTAACCCTAACCCTAACCCTCACCCTAACCCTCTCCCTAACACTAACCTTAACCCTAACCCTCACCCTTACCTTAACCCTCACCCTAACCCTTAACCTCATCCTCACCCTAAACCTCACACTAAACCTAAACCTCACCCAAACTCTACCCCTAACCGTCACCCTCACCCTCACCCTCATGCTAACCCTAACCCTAACCCTCACCCTAACCCTAAAACTCACCCTAACCCTAACCCTAACAATCACCCTCAAGCTCACCTTATCCCTAACCCTAACCCTCACCCTAACCTTCACTCTAACCCTGCTGGTAACTCTAACACTCACCCTAACCCTCACGCTATCACTTACCCACACCATAAACCTAAACATAACCCTCACCCTCACACTCACCCTAAATCTCACCCTAAACTTAACCCTAACCCAAACACGAAACCCTAACCCTAACCTGAACCCTAACCCTCACCTGAAACCTTAACCCTAACCCTAAACCTAACCCTCAAGCTAAGTGTCACCCTATCCCTAGCCCTATCCCAAACCCTAACCCTCACCCTAACCCTCACCCTAAACCTTATACTCACCCTCACCCTAACCCTAACCCTAACGCTGACGCTTACAATAACTCTAACCCTCACCCTAAACCTAACCTTACCCCTCACCCTAACCCTCATCCTCCCTAAATCTAACTCAAAACCTATCCCTAACACTAATCCTAACCCTAACCCTCACCCTCATCATAACTCACTCTAACTCTAACACTCTCAACCTCACCCTCATCCTCAGTCTAACCCTTACCCTCACACTAACCCTAACCATCACGCTAACCCTCAACCTAATCCTTAACACTAAACCTAACCATAACATTTACACCAACCCTAACCCTAAACATCACCAAAATCCTCAATAACCCTAAATCTAGTCCTAACCCTAACCCTTACCCTCACCCTAACCCTAACACTCACCCTAACCCTAACTTTCACCCTAACACTAAGCCTATCCCTAACACAAACCCTCACACTAAACCTAACCCTCAGCCTAAACCTAACCCTCAACCTAAACCTAACCCTAACCCAAATCCTCACCCTCAACTTATCCCTCACACTAACCCTTTTCCTATCCCTAACCCTAACCCTAACCCTAACCCTTACCCTTACCTTACCCTCACACTAACCCTCACACTAAGCCAAAACCTCAACTTAACCTAACCAAAACACTCACACTAAACCTCACCCTAACACTAATGCTCACCCTAACAATCACCCTCACCGTAACCCTCACCCTAAACCTGAACCTCACTCTAACACTAACCCTAACCCACAATCTCACCCTAACCCTCACGCTAACCCTAACCCTCAACCTAATCCTTACCCTTACCCTAACCCTCACCATAAACCCAACCCTAAACTAACCATAAACCTCACCCTAACCCTCACCCTCATCCTAACCCTAATCCAAACCCTAACCCTCAGGCTAAACCTCACCCTAACCATAAACTTAACCTTCACACTAACCCTAACCCTCACCCTAAACTTAACCCTACCCCTCACCCTAACCCTATCCCTCATGCTCACCCTAAAACTAACCCTAACCCTATCCCACACCCTCACCCTCACCCTCATCCTCACCCTCACCCTAAACCTATTCCTAACAATAACCCTAATCGTAAACCTAACCCTCACCTTAACCCTAACCCTCAAGCTAACCCTCATCCTCACCCTCAACCTCACCTTAACCCTAAGCCTAAGCCTAACCCTCACCCTCACCCTCAACTTAACACTAAAGCTAACCGTAACCCTCACACTAACAGTAACCCTAACCCTAACTCTCACCCGAACCGTCACTCTAACATTAACCTTACCCTAACCCTAACCCTCACATTAACCCTAATGCTCACCCTAACCTTAACAGTATACCTCACCCAAACCCTCATCCTAACTCTAACCCTAACCCTAAACCTAATCCTCACCTAACCCTAAATCTCAACCTTACCCTAACACTCAACATCACCTGAACCCCCACCCTAAACCTAACACGCACCCACACCCTATCCCTAAAGCTCACCCTCACCCTCACCCTCACCTAATCCTCACCCTAACCCTAACCATTATCTAACAAAGGCCCTCACCCTTACCCTCACCGTATCCTTCACCCTAACCCTCACCCTCACACCAGCCCTCACCCTAAACGTAACCCTACCCGTAAACCTCACCCGCACTCTCACATTCATGCTCAGCCTTACCCTAACCCTACCCCTAATCCTAACCCTAACCATCAACCCCATCATAACCCTCACCATAAACCTTACCGCCACCCTCACCCTAAGCCTAACCATAACGCTCTCACTAAACCTAACCCTAACCCTAAATCTAACTCTACCCCTCACCCCAAACATCAACCTAAACCTAACCCTAACCCTCACCCTAACGCTAACCCTAACCCTCACCATAGCCCTCATCCTAATCCTAACCATCATCCTAAACCTCACCCTTACACCACCCACAAACTAACCCTAACCCTAACCCTCACCCTATCCCTAACCCTCACCCTAACCCTAACCTGCACCTTATCACTCACCCTAAACCTAACCCTAAACCTCCCCGTCACCCTAACCCTAAACTTAACCCTAACCCTCACCCTAACCCTCACCCTAACACTAAACCTAACCCTAACTCTCACCTTTACCTTAACCCTCACCCTAACCCTTAACCTCATCCTCACTCTAAACCTCACACTAAACCTAACTCTCACCCTAAATCTAACCCTAACCGTCACCCTCGCCCTCACCCTCACACTAACCCAAACCCTAACCCTCTCCCTCACCCTCACCCAAACCCTACTAATAACTCTAACACTCACTCTAACCCTCACGCTATCACTTAAACACACCATAAACCTAAACATAACCCTAACCCTCACCCTCACCATAAACCTCACCCTAACCCTAACAGTAACCCAAACACGAAACCCTTAACCTAACCCTAAACTGAGCCCGAACCCTCATCCGAAACCTTAACCCTAAACCTAAACCAAACCCTCAAGCTAACAGTCACCCTAAACCTAACCTTATCCCTAACCCTAACGCTCACCGTAACCCGCACCCTAAACCATATCATATCCTCACCCTCACCCTAAACCTAAACCTAACGCTAACCCTCACAATAAATCTAACCTCACCCTAAACCTAAATTTACCCCTCACCCTAACCATCATCCTAACCCTAAACCAAACCCAAAACCTCTCCCTAACCCTAATCCTAACCCTAACTCTCACCTTCACCCTCACCCTCAGCCTAACCCTAACCCTCACACTAACCCTAAACGTCAAGCTAACCCTCAACCTAATCCTCACACTAACCCTAACCCTAACCCTTACACTAACCCTAATACTAAACCTCAACAAAACCTTCAATAACCCTAAACCTAGACCTTATCTTAAAACTTACCCTCACCCTAAACCTAACCCTCACCCTCACCCTAACCCTAACCCTCACCCTAAACCTAACCCTCACCCTAAACCTTACCCTCACCCTAATACTAAGCCTAAACCTAACACCACACTCACACTAACCCTAACCTTCAGCCTAAACCTAACCCTCAACCTAAACCTAACCCTAACCCTAATCCTCACCCTCACCTTATCCCTCACACTAACCCTTTTCCTAACCCTAACTCTAACCCTCACCCTAACGCTAAACCTCTCACTTTCCATAACCCTCACCCTCACCAAACACCTCACCCATACCTTTACCTTACCCTCACCCTAACCCTCACCCTAACCCAAAACCTCACCCTAAACTAACCAAAACACTCACACTAAACCACACCCTAACCCTAATGCTAACCCTAACACTCACCCTCACCCTAAACCTCTCCCTAAACCTTCACCTCAACCTAACACTAACCCTAAACCTCAACCTCAACCTAAACCTGACCCTAAGCCTAACCCTCATCCTAACCCTTACCCTCACCCTAACCCTAAACCGAATCTAACCCTTAACCTCACCCTAACCCTCACTCTCACCCTAACCCTAATCTAAAACCTAACCCTCAACGTAACCTAATCCTAACACAAACCCTAACCTTCACACTAACCCTAACCCTCACCCTAACCTTAACACTACCCCTCACCCTAAACCTCATCCTAACCCTAACCCTAAACGTAACCCTAACTCTAAACCTCACACTAACCCTAACCCTCACCCTCACCCTCACCCTCAACATAACCATAAATCTAACCCTAAACCTAAAAATAACCCTAACCCTAACCCTTATCCTAACCCTCACCTTCACCCTCACCCTAACCCTAACCCTCACCCTTAACCTAACCCTCAACCTCATCGTAACCCTAAACCTAACCCTAAAACTTACGCTCACCCTAACACTAACCCTAACCCTAAAACTAGCCATTACACTATCCCTAATCCTCAGCCTAACCCTAACCCTCAACCTAACCCTGTCCCTATCCCTAACCCTCACCCTCACCCTAGGCCTCACCCTAAACCTAATCCTAATCCTAACCCTCACCCTAAACCTAACCCTCACCCTATTCCCAACACTCAATCTCACCCTCACCCTAACCCTAACCCCAAACCTAACACTCACCCTAACCCTCACCCTTACTGTAAACCTAAACCTAACCCTCACCCTAACCCACAAGCTTACCATAATCCTCACCATAACCCTAAACCTCACACTTAACATTACTCTCACCCTCAACCAAACCCTCACCCTAAACCTAACCCTCACACTAACCTTACGCTAACCCTCACACTAACCCTCACCCTAACCATAATGCTAACCCTAACACTCACCCTGACCCTAACCTTCACCCTAACCCGAAACCTCACCCTAAACCTAACCCTATCCCTAACCCTCAGCCTAACCTTTACCCTCAAACTAACACTAACACTAACCCTCACACTAACAATAAACCTCACCCTAACTCTAACCTCACCCTAACCCTAATCCTCACCCTAACCCTAACCCTAACCCTCACCCTCACCTTAACCTTTAACCTTACCCTCACCCTAACCCTCACACCAACCCTAACTCTAAGCCTAACCGTTACCCTCTTCGTCACGCTCACCCTCAGCCTAAATTTAAACCTAACCCTACTCTTAAACCTAACCCTCAACTTCACCCTCACACTAACCCTAACCCTAAACCTAACTCTAAGCATAACCCCCACACTCACACTCACCCTCACCCTAAGCCTCACTGTCACCCTCACGCACATCTGCACCCTAACCCAAAGCCTAACCCTCACCCTAAACCTATCTCTCACCCTAACCATAAACCTCACAATCACCCTCACCCTCACCTCACCCTAACCATAAAGCTAACCCTAACCCTCACCCTAAACCTCACCCTAACCCTAATGCTAACGTTAACCCTCACACTCACCGTAAACCTCATGCTAACCATTACTCTCACCGTAAATCTAACCCTAACCCTTACCCTCACCCTGACCCTAAACCTCACGTAAACCCTAACACTAACCCTAATCCTAACCCTCATCCTAAAACTCACCCTAACCCTAAACCTATCCCTAACCCTAACGCTAACCCAAACGCTCACCCTCACCCTCACCCTAACCTAATCCTAACCCTAACCCTCACCCTAACCCTCACCCTTAACCTTAAACTAACCCTCATACTAACCATCACCCTAACTCTAACACTCACCCTATCCTAACACTGAACCTCACCCTAACACTCACCCTCACCCTATCCGTATTCCTCACCCTAAACCTCACACTCACACTCACCCCACCCTATTCCTAACCCTAAATCTCACCCTCACCCACACCCTAACCCTCACCCTCACCCTCACACTAACCCTAACCCTAACCCACAACCTAACCTTAACGCTAAACCTAACCCTCACCCGAACCCTAAACCTAACCCTCACCCTCACACTCACCCTAACCCTAAACCTAAACCTAAACCTAAACCTCACGCTAACTCTAACCCTAACCCTAATGGTAAACATAACCCTCACCCTCACCCTAACCCTCACCTTAAACCTTACCCTCACCCTAACCCTCATCTGAACCCTCACCCTAACCCTAACCCTAACCATCACCCTAACCCTAATCCTCAACCCCACCCTCACCCTAAGCCTAACCCTAAGACTAAGCCTAACCCTAACCCTACCCCTCAAGCTTAATGCTCACCCTAACACTAATCCTAACCCTAATACTCACCCTATCCCTAACCCTAACCCTAACCCTCACCCTAACACTAACACTAATGCTAACCATAAACCTCACCAACAATCTAACCCTCACCCTAACCCCTACCCTCTGCCTAACCCTTACACTCACCCTCACCCTAACCCTCACACTAATCCTTACCCTCAACCTAACCCTAAACCTAACCCTCACACTAACCCTAACCCTCACCTAACCCTACACCTACCCCTCAGCCTAACCCTCATCCTACACCTAAACCTAACCCAAAACTCACCCTAACCCTAAGCTTAACCCTAACCCTAAACCTTCTCCTAACCCTAACACTCACCCTCAACCTCACCCTCTCCCTCACCCTAAACCTAACACTCACCCTAACCCTCACCCTAACCCTAACCCTAAAACTCACACTCACCCTCACCCTCACCATCACCCACAGCATAACACTAACCAAAACCCTAATCCTAACCCTAAAGCTCACCCTCACACTAACCGTCACCCTAATTCTTACCTTCACACTAATCCTAACCCTAACCCTAACACTAACACTCACACTAAACCTAACCCTCACCTTAATCATAACCCTACCCCTTACCCTAATCCTCACCCTAAACCTAACCCTATCCCTAACCCTAACTCTCACACTAAACCTAACCCTCACCCTAACTGTAACCTTACACCTTAACCTAACTGTCACCTTAACCCTAACCCTATACCTCACCCTAAACCTCACAGTCACCCTAAACCTGACCCTAACCCTAATGCTAACCCTAACCCTAACCCTCACCCTCAGCCTAACCCTCACCCTAAACCTCACACTAACCCTAATACCAACCTCCACCCTAACCCTAACGTTCACCCTAACCCTAACCCTAACCCTAACCCTCACGGTCACCCTCACCCTCTCCGTAACCCTAAGCCTAACCCAAACCCTCACCCTAACCCTAATACTAACCTCCACCCTAACCCTAACGTTCACCCTAAGCCTCACGCTCACACTCACCCTCTCCTTAACCCTAAGCCTAACCCTAACCGTCATCCTAACCCTCCCCTTAACACTAAACCTAAGCCTAACCCTCACTTTAATAGTAACCCTTAACCTCACCCTCACCCTAACTCTCACTCTTAATTTATCCTCACCCTAACCCTAACCCTCACATTAAACCTAATACTCACCCTAACCATAACCCTACCCCTAACCCTAACTCTTACCCTAACTTTAAGCCTAACCCTAACCCTAACCCTCACCTAACCCGGTTAGGGTTACTAAACCTCAAACTCATCCTAACCCTCACCATCACCTGATCCTGCACCCTCCCCCTAACCCTCCCCTAATCCTCACCCTAACCCTAACATTACGTAACCAAGACCCTCACCCTTACACTCACCTTCACCCTAACCCTCACCCTCACCCTAGCCCTCACCCTAACCGTAACCCTAACCCTAAAATTCACCCGCACCCTCATCCTCACCCTCAGCCTAACCCTAACACTATCCCTATTCCTATCCCTAACCCTTGCCCTCACCCTAACCCTCACCATAACCCTTACCTCACCCTCACCCTAACCCTAACCGTAACCCTCACACTAAACCTAACCTCACCCTAAACCTAACCCTACCACTCACCATAACCCTCACACTAAACCTAACTCAAACCCTCACCCTAACCCTAAACCTCACACTCACCCAGGCCCTCACCATAACCCTTTCCCTCACCCTAAACCTCACCCTCATACCACCCTCAAATTAACCGTAACCATAACCCTCAACCTAACCCTAACCCTAAAACTCACACTCACCCTCACCCTCACCATCACCCTCAGCATAACACTAACCATAACCCTAATCCTAACCCTAAACCTCACCCTCACCCTAACCGTCACCCTAATTCTTAACTTCACACTAATCCTAAACCTAACCCTAACCCTAATACTTACACTAAACCTAACCCTCACCCTAACATAACCATACCCATTACCCTAACCCTCACCATAACCCTATCCCTATCCCTAACCCTAACCCTATCCCTAACCCTCACCCTAACACTAACCCTAACCCTCACCCTTACCTCACAATAAGCCTTAACCTCATCCTCACCCTAAACCTCACACTAAACCTAACCCTCAGCCTAACTCTAACCCTAACCGTCACCCTCACCCTTACCCTTACCCTCACGCTAACACTAACCCTAACCCTAAAACCCACCCTAACCCTAACCCTAACCCTCACACTCAAGCTCACCTTAACCCTACCCATATCCCTCACCCTAAACTTCACTCTAACCCTAATGCTAACTCTAACACTCACCCTAATTCTCACACTATCACTTACCCACACGATAAACCTAAAACTAACCCTAACGGTCACCCTTACCTTAATCTTCTACCTAACCCTAACCCTAACCCTAATCCGAAAGCCTCACCCTAAACCTAACCATAACTCTAACACTAATCCTAAACCTAAACCTCACCCTAACGCTAACCCTTACCCTAACCCTAACTCTAACTCTGACCTAACCCTCAGCCTAACCCTAACCCTAACTCTGACCCTCACCCTAACCCTAACCCTCACCCTCACCTTAGCCCTCACACTAATCCTATTGCTAACCCATCCCTCACCCTAACACTAACCCTAACCCTAAACCTCACCCTAAGCCGAACCCTCACCTTAACCCTAACCAAAACCCTACCCCTCACCCTATCCCTAACCCTACCCCTCACCCTAAACTTCCTCCTAACACTAACCCTAACCCTAACCCTAACCCTAACCCTCACCCTAACCGTAACCATATCCCTCACCTTCACCCTCACCCTAAACTGAACTGTAACCCTCACTCTAACCCTAACAATAACCCTAACCCTAAACCTAATCTTAAACCTCACCCTCACCCTAACACTAACCCTAACCTTAACCCTGACATTAACCCTAACCCTCACCCTAACCCTAACCCTCAACCTAACCCTTACCCTCACCCTAACACTAAGGCTAACCCTAACTTGAACCCTCACAGTAACCCTAAACCTCACCGTAACCATAACCCTCACAGTAACCCTAACCCTCACCCTAACCATAACCCTACCCTCACCCTACCCCTCACTCTAACCCTAACATCAACCCTAAACCTCACCCTCACCGTCACCCTAACACTCACCCTAACCCTAAACCTCATCGCAACCCTAACCCTCACACTCTCCAAAAACCTCATCCTCACTCTAACACTCACCCTCACCCTAAACATAACCCTAACCCTAACCCTCAACATAACCGTAACCCTAAACCTCACACTAAGAGTAACCCTAACCCTCACCCTCACCCTTACCTTATCCTCACCCTAACCCTAACACTCACCCTAACCCTAACCCTCACGGAAAACCTAACCCTCATACTTTCCAAAACCCTCATCCTAACTCTAACACTCACCCTCACCCTAAACATAACCCTAACCCTAACCCTCACCCTAATCCTAATACTTAACCTCACCCTCACCCTAACCCTCACTGTTACTGTAACCCTCACCCTCAGCTTAACCCTCACCCATACCCTAACACTCACACTCACCCTCACCCTAACCCTCAGCCTCATTCTACACATCACCCTAACCATAACCCTCACCCTAACCCTAATCCTCTCTCTCACCAGAACCCTAACACCAACCCTAACCCTCACCCTAACCTCCAACCTAAGACTAACCCTCACCCTAACCCTAACGCTAACCCTCACCCTAAGCCTAACCCTGAACCTAACCCTTACCCTCACTCTAACCCTAACACTCACACTGTCCCTAATCTTCACCCTTACCCTAACCCTACCCCTCACCCTAACCCTCAGCCTAATCCTGACCCCAATCCTAACCCTAACCCTCACCGTCACCCTAACACTCATCCTAACCCTCACCCTTCCCCTCACCCTAACCCTAACCCTAACCCTAAAACTCACTCTCAGCCTAACCCTCACCCTGAACCATAACCTCACCGTCACCCTAACCCTAAACCTCACTCTAACCCTAACCCTTACCCTAAACCTCACCCTAGTCCTCACCCTAACCCTAATTCTAACCCTAACCCTCCACCGAATCCTAACCCTCATCCTCACCCTAAACCTCACATTAACCCTAAACCTAATCCTCAATCTAATCCTCACCCTAACCCTAACCCGAAACCTTACCCTAACCCTCACCCTAACCCTAAACCTCACCCTTATCTTAACCCTCACCCTCCGCCTAACCCTCACATTTAAAATTACCATCACCCTCAACCTAATCCTCACCCTAACCCTAACCCTCACCCTAGCCCTCACCCTAACACTAACCCTAACCCTAACCCTCACCCTCACGCTCACCCTCAGTGTAACACTAACCCTATCACTATTCCTAACCCTAAACCTCACCCTCACCCTAATCATCACCGTAATTCTTACCCTCACACTAATCCTAAACCTAACCCTAACCCTAACTCTCACACTAAACCTAAACCTCACCCTAACCGTAACCCTACCCCTTATCATAACCTTCATCTTAACCCTAACCCTAACCCTCACCCCAACCCTCACCCTAAACCTCACCATCATCTTAAACCTGACCCTAACCATAATAATAAACATAACCCTCACCCGACCCCTAAACCTCACCCTCACCCTAACCATCACCCTAACCCTCACCCTAATCCTAACCCTAAACCTCACCGTAACCCTAAGCATAACCGTAAACCTAACCCTTACCCTAACATTCACCCTTAACCTAACCCTCACCCTAACCCTAAAACTCACCCTAATCCTCACCCTAACGCTCACTCTCACACTCACCCTCACCCTAACCCTCACCCTAACCCTAATGCTAACTCTAAAACTCACCCTAACCCTCATGCTATCACTTACCCACACCCCAAACCTAAGCCTAACCTTAAACCTCACCCTCACATTAAACCTCACCCTAACCCTAAACCTAATCCTAACCCTCACCCTCACCCTATCCCTAACCCTAACCCTAACCCTCACCTACCCCTAATCCTAACCTTCAACTTCACCCTAACCCTAACCATTTCCCGAACCCTCACCCTAACCCTAACCCTCACCCACACCCTAACGCTAAAGCTCACCCTCACCCTAAACCTCACCTAATCCTCACCCTAACCCTAAACATTACCTAACCAAGACCCTCAGCCCAAACCTCAACTTCACCTTAACACTCACCCTCACCCTAGACCTCACCCTAACCATAAACATAACCCTAAACCTAAACCTTACCCTCACCCTCATGCTCACCTTCAGCCTAAACCTAACCCTATCCCTAATCCTAACCCTAACCCTCACCCTCTCCCTAACCCTCACCATAACCCTTACCCCCACCCTCACCCTCACCCTAAACGTAACCCTCACACTAAACCTAACCCTCATTCTAAACCTAACCCTACCCCTCACCCTAATCATAACCCTAACCCTAAATCTCACCCTCACACTAGCCCTCACCCTAACCCTAATTCTAACCCTAAACCTCATCCTCACCCTAAACCTCACACTAGCCCTAACCCAAATCGTCAGTCTAACCCTAACCCTAACCCTAACCCTAACCCTCAACCTCAAGCTAAACCTCACCTTTACTCTTACCGTCATTCTCATCCTAACCCTCACCCTAAACCTAACCTAATCCATCACTATAACCCTAACCCCCACCCTCACCATCACCCTCATCCTAACCCTATGCCTAAGACTAACCCGCACCCTATCCCTCACCTTCACCCTAGCCCTCACCCTAACCCTGATCCTAACCCTAACCCTAACCCTAACCCTCACCCTCACCCTAAGGCTAAACGTCACCCTAAGCCTAATCCTCTCCCCAACCATCACCCTCAACCTTACCCTAAGCCTAAGCCTAATCCTTTTCCTAACCCTCACACTCACCCTCACCCTAAACCTAATCCTAAACCTAAACCTCAACCTAAACCTCACCCTAATCCTAACACTAACCCTAACACTAACACTAACCCTAACAGTCACCATAACCCTCACCCTCAATGTAACTCTGACTCTAAACCTCACCCACACCCTATCCCTAATCCTAACCTTATCCCTAAACCTCACACTAACCCTAACCCTAACTCTCACCCTCACCCTCACCCAAACCGTAACTCTAACCCTAACACTAACATTAACACTAATCCTAACCCTAAAACTAACCCTAACCCTAAAGCTAACCTTCACACTCAGCCTCACCCTAATTGCAAATGTAACCCTAACCATAACACTTACAATGATCCTAACCCTGATCTTAACCATCACCCTCATCCTAACCCTAATCCTAACCCTAACCCTCACCCTAACCCTAACCCTGACCCTCACTGTAACCCTCACCATCATCTTAAGCCTCACCCTCACCCTAAACCTAACCCTCACCCTAACCCTTAACCTCACCCTAATCCTAACACTAAGCCTAAATTAAAACTCACAATAAACCTCACCCTCACCCTAACTGTAACCCAAAACCTAACGATCAACCTAACCCTCACCCTAACCTTAACCCTAAACCTAACCCTAAACCTCACATTAACCCTAACTCTCACCCTAACCCTAAACCTACCCCTCACCCTAACCCTCATGCTAACTCTAAACCTCAACCTTAGCAGAAACCTAACCATATCCCTTACCATAAACCTCACCTTAAGGCTAACTCCAACCCTAACCCTAACCTAACCCGTACCCTAACCCTAAGTTTAACCCTTTCCCTAAACTAAAACCTTACCTTCACCCTCTCCCTCAGCCTAACCCTAAACCTAACCCTAACCCTCACCCTCACCCTAGCATTCACACTAAAGCTAATCCTAACACTAACCCTCATCTTAATCCTCACCCTAACCCTAACCCTAACCATCACCCAAAACCTATTTCTCACCCCCACCCTACCTTTCAGCCTAAACCTAAACTTAAGGCTAACCCTAACCCTAAACCTCACCATCAACCTAGCCCGCACCCTAACCCTAATCCAAACGATAACCCTCAACCTAACCCTCACCCTAAATCTAACCCTAAACCTCACACTAAACCTAACCCTAACCCTCAACCTAACCCTAACCCTCATCCATACAGTAACTCTAACCCTAAACCTCACCCAAACACTAAACCTAACCGAACCCTAAACCTCACACTAAACCTAACCCTAAACTTAACCCTCAACCTAGCCCTCAACCTAACCCGAATCCTAACCCTATACCTCATCCTAACTCACCCTAAACCTAACCCTAAACCTCATACTAACCCTAAACCTCACCCTCACCCTCAGCCTAACCCTAAGCCTAAGCCTAACCCTAACACTGACCCTCACCCTCACCCTAGCCCTCAACCTAACCCTAATCCTTACCCTAACCCTAACCCTAACCCTCACCCTCACCCTAAGGCTAAACATCACACTAAGCCTAATCCTCTCCCCAACCATCACCCTCAACCTTACCCTAAACCTAAGCCTAATCCTTATCCTAACCCTCACACTCACCCTCACCCTAAACCTAATGCTAAACCTAAACCTAACACTAACTTCACAGTAACCCTCACCCTAACCCTAACTCTAACCCTAATCCTCACCCTCAACCTAACCCTAAACCTCACCCTCACCCTCAGCTTAAACCTAAGCCTAACTCTAACCCTAACACTAATCCTCACACTCACCCTCCCCCTAACCCTAAACTTAATCCCAGCCCTAACCCTAACCCTCACCCTAACCCTAACTCTAACCCTAAACCTCACCCTCACCCTAACCCTAAACCGCACCCTCACCCTCAGCTTAAACCTAAGCCTAACTCTAACCCTAACCCTAAACATAACACTAACGCTAACCCTAACCCTCACACTAACACTAAATCTAAACCTAAACCTCAACCTCACCTAACCCTAACCCTAACCCTAAACCTCACCCTAACCCTAAACCTCACCCTCACACTAACCCTAAACCTAATCCTAAACCTCACAATAACCCTAACCCTAACACTAACCCTCACCACAAACATAAACCTCACCCTAATCCTAACCCTCACCCTAACACTTACCCTCAAGCTAACACTTAACCTCACCCTAACACTAACACTCACACAAACCCTAACCGTCACCCTAACCCTAAACCTCACCCTAAACCTAACCCTAAACTTCACCCTCACCCTAGCACTCAACCTAACCCTAATTCTAAACCTAACCCTCAACCTCAACGTCATCCTCATTCTCACCGTAACCATAACCCTAACACTAACAATAACCCTAACCCTACCCCTAAATCTCACCCTAAACAAAACCCTCAACCTAACACTAAACCTCAGCCTAACACTTACCTCACCCTAACACTAAACCTCACACTATCCCTAAACCTCAACATAACCCTAAACCTAAACCTATCCCTAATCCTAACCCTCACCCTAACCCTAATTCTAACCCTAAACCTAAACCTAACACAAACCCTCACCCTAACCCTCACCATAACCCTAATCCTAAACTTCACAATCACACTATCCCACACCCTAACCCTAATCCTAAACCTAAACCTCACCCTAACCCTAACCCAATACCTCTTCCTTACACTCACCCTAACCCTAACACTAACCCTAAACCTAACTCTCACTGTAAACCTCAACCTAACACTACTCTCTAAACCTAACCTCAAACTCAAACTGATCCTAACCCTAACCCTAACTCTAAACCTCACCCTAACACTAACCCTAAACCTCACCCTCACCCTAGCCCTCACCCTAAACCTAATCCTAACCCTAACCCTCACCCTAAACCTAAACCTCACCGTCAACCTAACCCTCAGCCTAACCATAAGCCAAACTCTAAACCTAACCCTAACTCACACACTCACCCTCACCCTAACCCTAATCTTAACCATAACCCTAACAATAAACCTCACGCTAACCTTAAACCTAAAACTAAACCTAAACCTAACCCTCATCCTAACCCTCACCTGATCCCTAACTCTAACCCTAAACCTCACCTTCACCCTAACCCTAACTCTAACCCTAAACCTAACTCTAACCCTAACCCTTACCCTAAACCTCACTCTAACCCTAAACCTCAACCTCACCCTCACCATAACCCTAATCCTCACCCTAACCAAAACCTTCATTCTAACCCTAAACCTCACCCTAACCACAACCCTCACCCTAACCCTAAACCTCACCCTAACACTTACCCTCACACTAACAATAACCCTAAATCTAACACTAACCCTCACAGTAACCCTAACTCTCACCCTAACCCTAAACCTAACCCTAAAACGCAGCCTCGCCCTAGCCCTCACCCTAACCCTAATTCTAATCCTAACCCTCAACCTAACCCTAACCCTCATCCTCGCCCTAAACCTCAAACTAACCCTAACAATAATGCTCAATCTAACTCTCACCCTCATCCTAACCCTCACCCTAACCCTTACCCTAACCCTCACCCTAAACCAAACCCTCACCCTTAGGGGAACACTGACCCTCAGCCTAAGCCTCACCTTTATTCTTACCGACACGCTCACCCTAATCCTCATTCTAACCCTAACTGTCTTCCTAACACTCACCCTAACCCAGACCCAGTCCATCACCCTAACCATAACTCTCACCCTCACCCTCAACCTCAGCCTAAACCTAAGCCTAAGCTTAATATTAACCTTAACCCTCATCCTAACTCTAACCCTAACCCTAACTCTAACCATCACCCAAAACCTATTCCTCACCCCCAACCTCACCCTCAGCCTAACCCTAAGCCTAAACCTAACCCTCTCCCTCACCCTAGCTCTCACCCTAGCCCTAATTATAACCCTCACCCTCACCCTAACCTTAATCCTCATTCTCATCTTAAAACTCACATTAACCCTAACCCTAATCCTCAATTTAACCCTCACCCTAACCATATCCCGAAACATTAGCCTAACCCTCACCCTAACCCTAACACTCACCCTTATCTTAACCCTCACCCTCAGCCTAACCCTAATCCTCATCCTCACACTAAACCTCACACTAACCCTAACACTAATCCTCAATCTAACCCTCACCCTGACCTTAACCCGAACCCTTAACCTAAACCTCACCCTAACACTAACCCTAACAGTAATTCTAACTCTAAAACTAACCCTAAACCTAAACCACATCCTATCCCTAACCCTAAACCTCACCCTCACCATCACCCTCTGCCTAACCCTCAGCCTAATGCTAACCCGAACCCTAACCCTCACACTCACCCGCACCCTCACCCTCACCATATCTCTAACCCTAAACCTCTCCCTAACCCTAACCCTAAACCTCAACTTAAACCTCACCCTCACCCTAAGCCTAACACTAACCCTAACCCTAAACCTCACACTAACCATCCCCCCTAACCCTAACCCTAACAATAACACTAACCCTAACACTAACCCTAACCATAACCATAACCATAACCCTCACCCTCAGCCTCACCCTCACCACAACTTAACCGTAACCATAACACTAACAATCACCCTGCCCCTAACCCTAACCCTAAACCTAACCCTCAACTCACCCTCACCGTAACGCAAATCCTAAACCTAACCCTATCCCTAACACTAAACCTCACCCTAACCCTCACGCAAGCCCTCACCCTAAACCTAATCCTAACCTTAAACCTCATCCTAACACTCACCCCAACCCTAACCCTAATCCGAACCCTAACCTGAACCCTAACACTTACCCTCATGCTCGGCCTAAGCCTAAGCCTAAGCATAATCCTACCCCTAATCCTAAACCTCACCCTAACCCAAACCCTAACACTACCCCTAATTCTAACCCTAAATCTCACCCTCACCATAACCCTAACTCAAACCCTAACCCTAAACTGAACCTCATCCTAACCCTAACCCGAACTCTCGACCTCACACTAACCATAAACCTCACCCTAATCCTAACTCTCACCCTAAAACTTAACCTCACCCTAACACTAACGGCCATGCTAACACTAACGCTCACACTAACCCAAACATCACCCTAACCCTAAACCTCACCCTAATACTAACCCTAACCCTCAACCTCACCCTAGCCCTCACCCGGACCCTAACCCTCATCCTCACCCTAAACCTCACACTAACCCTAACTCTAATACTCAAACTAACTCTCACCCTCAACCTAACCCAAATCCTAACCCTCACCCTTACCATAACCCTCACCCTCAGCCTAATCCTCACCTTTACCCTTAGCATCACACCCAACCTGACCCTCACCCTAACCCTCACCCTAAACTTAACCCTCACCCTAATCCTAACTCAACCCGTAAACCTCACCCTCACCTTAATCCTCATTCCAACCTTAATGCTAACACTAAACCTTACCCTAACGCTAAACCTAACCCTCACCTTCCCCCTAACCATAACCCTGACCCTAAACCTAACCCTCACACTAACACTTACTCTCACCCTAACCCTAACCCTAACCCTCACACTAATCCAAACCCTCACCCTAATCCTAAACCTCAACTTAACCCTAACTCTAAACCTCACCATCACCATAACCCTAACCCTCATCCTCACCATAAACCGCACACTAACCCTAACCCTAACACTAATCCTCAATCTAAACCTAAACCTAAATCTAACACTAACCCTTACCCTAACCCTAAACCTAATCATAACCCTCAACATTATCTTAACCCTCACCCTCAGCCTAAACCTCATCTTTACACTTAACATCATGCTCACCCTAAACCTCACCCTAAACCTAAACCTCATCCTAACACTCACCATAACGGTAAACCGAACGATCACACTAACCCTAACCCTCACCCTCAACCTCACAGTCAGCCTAACCCTAAGCCTAAGCTTAAACCTTACCCTAAAACTCACCTTCACCCTAGCACTCACCCTAACCCTAATCCTAACCCTAACCCTCATCCTAACACTCACCCTAACCCTAACACTAACCATAACCCTAAACCTAATCCTCACCCCGAACCTAACGCTCAACCTAACCCTAAGCCTAAGCTTAACCCTAACCCTAACCCTCACACTCACCCTCACCCTAAACCTAATCCTAACTCTAAACCTAACCCCAATCCTAAACCTCAACCTAACCTGCATCCTAACCTTAACCCTAATACTAACCCAGCCCTAACCCTAACCCTGGACATAAATCTCCCCCAAACCCTAAATGTAAACCTAAAACTAACCCTCACCCTAAACCAAATCCTAACCCTAACCCTCAACCTAACCCTAACCCTCCCCCTCTCTGTAAATCTAACACTGATCTTAACCCTCACCCAAACCATAACCCTAATCCTAAACCTCACCCAAACACTAACATTAAACCTCACCCTCACCCTAGCCCTCACCATAACACTAATCCTAACCCTAATCCTCATCCTAACCCTCACCCTAATCCTAAACCTAACCCTCACCCTAATCCTAAGCCTAACCCTAATCCTCAACCTAAACCTAACACTCACGCTAACCATAACCCTAACCCTAAACCTCACCTTAAACCTAAACCTAACCCGAACCCTAATTCTCACCCAGACTCTAACTCTAACTCTAACACTAACCCTAACCTTAACCCTCATCCTAAGCCTCACCCTAAACCTAACCCTAACACTAACTCTCACACTAACCCTAACCCTAAATCTCACCCTAACCCTAACACTAAAAACCTCACCCTAAAACTAACACTAACCCTCAACCTCACCCTCTCAGTAACTGTAACCCTAACCCTAACCCTAACAATAACCCTAACCCTAACCCTAATCCTAACTCTCACCATCACCCTAAACCTAATCCTCACCCTTACCATAACACTAACCCTCATCCTAACCCTCACCCTAAACCTAAACCTCACCTTAACAATAACCCTAACCCTCACCCTCACCCTAGCCCTCATCCTAACCCTAATCCTAACCCTAATCCTCATCCTAAACCTCACCCTAACCCTAACCCTAAACCTCACCCTAATTCTAAACCTAACTCTAAACCTCAACCTAACCCTAACTCTAAACATAACCTGAACACTAACTCTCACCCTAATCCTAACCCTAAACCTCACCCTAACACTAAAACTCACCCTCACTGTAACCCTAAGCCTAACCCTAAACCTTACGCTAACCATCACACTCACCCTAAACCTTACTCTAATCCTATTCCCAACCCTAACACTAACCCTCACCCTCAGCCTCAAATTAACCCTAACTCTTACCCTAAAACTCACCCACAACCTGACCCTAAACTTAACCCTAACCATAAACCTCACCTTAACCCTCACCCTAAATGTAACCCTCACCCTAGCCCTCACCCTAACCCTAATCCTAACCCTACACTCAATCTAACCCTCACCATAACCCTAACACTAACTCTCACCCTAAACCTAACCCTCACACTCAGCCTAACCCTAAGCCTAACCCTAAACCTAAACCTAACCCTCACACTCACCCGCACACTCACCCAACTCTAAACTTAACCCTAACCCTAACCCATACCCTAATGCTCCCCCTAACTCTATATCTAACCCTAAACCTCACCCTCACCCTAACCCAAACCCTAACCGTAACCCTAAACCCCACCCTAACCTTAACCCTAACCATCAACTAAACCTAATCCTCACCCGCACACTCACATTCAGCCTAACCCTAAGCCTAAGCCTAACCCTAACCCTAACCGTCACACTCACCCTCACCTTAACCCTAACTCTAACCCTAACACAAACCCTAAACCTCACCCTAACCCTAACCCTAACCCTCACCCTCACCCTCACAGTAACCTTAAACCTGAAACTAACCATAAAAATAACCCTAACCCTAATCCAAACCCTCACCCTAACCGTAACCCTCAACCTAAACCACTCCCTCACCCTAACAATTACCCTCACACTAACACTAACCCTAACCATAACCCTAACCCTCAGACTAACCCTAACCCTAACCCTAAACCTCACCCTCAACCTAACCCTAACATTATCCCTAAGCCTCACCCTAACCCTAACCCTCACCCTAACCTTAACTCTACCCTTAAACCTCACCCTCTACCCGTAACTCTAACCCTAACCCTAACACTGAACCTCACCCTAAACCTAACCCTAACCCTACCCTCAGACTCATGCTCAGCCTAAGCCTAAGCCTAAGCCTAAGCCTTACCCCAAAACTCACCCTCACCCTAACCCTTACCTTAATCCTAATCCTAACCCTAAGCCTAACCCTAACATTCACCCTAACCCTAAACTTCACACTCACCTTCATCCTCAGTGTAATCCTAAACCTAAGCCTAACCCTAACCCTAACGCTCACACTCACCCTAACCTTAACAATAATCCTAATCCTAAACCTAAGCCTAACCCTCACCCTCACCCTCACCCTCACCCTCACCCGATCCCTAACACTAACCCTAACCCTAATCCTTACCCTCAGCCTCACCCTAAAACTAACTCTAACACTAAACCTTACCCTCACCCTAACCCAAAACTTAAACATAACCCTAAATCTCACCCTAACCCTAACCCTAAACCTCACCCCCACACTAACCCTTACCCTAACCCTAATCCTATCCCTAATCCTCATCCTAACCCTCCCCCTAACCGTAACCCTAACCCTCACCCTAACCTTAATTCTAACCCTAACCATAACACTAAAAACCTCACCCTAACCCTAACCATCATCCTCACCCTCACCGTAACCATAACTCTAACCCCAACAATAACATTAACCCTAACAATAATCCTATCCCTCTCCCTCATCCTCACCATAACCATAACCCTAACCCTAACAATAACATTAACCCTAACCCTAATACTAAACCTTACTCTAACCCTAATCCTAACCCTAACCCTCAACTTAACCCTAACTATCACCTTTACCGTAAACCGACCCTCATCCAAACCCTCACCCTAAACCTAACCCTAACCCGAAACCTCACCCTAACACTAACCCTAAACCTCACCCTAACCCTAACCCTATACCTCACCCTAACACTAAACTTAACCTGAACCCTTACTCTCACCCTAAAACTAACCCTAACCCTCACCCAAACCCTAAACCTCACCCTCACCCTCAACTTCAGTGTAACCCTAAGCAGAGCCCTAATCCTAACCCTAACCCTCACACTCACCCTAACACTTACCCTAATCCTAATCCTAACCCTAACTCTAAGCCTCACCCTCAGCCTCACCTTAACCCAAACTCTAACTCTAAAGCTCATCCTCAACCTAACCCTAACCCTAAACCTCACCCTAACCTTAACCCTAAACCTCACACTAACCGTAGTCCTCACCCTAACCCTAATCCTAACACTAACACTCATCTTAACCCTCCCCATAACCCTAACCCTAACCCTCACCGTAAACCTAATCCTCACCCACACCATCACCCTCAGCCTAACTCTAATCCTATCCGTAACCCTAACACTCACACTAACCCTAACCCTAAACCAAAACCTCACTCTAACCCTAAACCTCACCCTCACCCTTACCCTCAGCCGAACTCTAAGCCTAATCCTTACCCTAACCCTAACCCTCACACTCACCCTAACCCTAACCCTAATCCTAATACTAACCCTAACCCTAACCCTCACCCTCAACCTAACCCTCACCTTAAGCCTAACCCTAACATTAATCCTAACACCAACCCTCGACCTAACCCTCCAACAAACCATAAAAATAACCCTAAACCTCACCCTCACCCTAACCCTAATCCTCACCCTAACGCTAAACCTCACCCTAACCCTAAACCTAACCCTCACCCTCACAGTCACCCTCACCATAACTCAAATGCTAACCCTAAAAATAACACTAATCCTAACCCTAAACCTAACCCTAACCCTAACCCTAATCCTAATGCTAACACTCACCCTCACCCTAACCCTAATCCTAACCCTAACCCTCACTTTAATGTAACCCTCAACCTCAACATAACCCTAACCCTCATCCTAACCCTCACCCTAACACTAAACCTAACCCTAAACCTTACCCTAACACTAAACCTAATCCTCAACCTAGCCCTCACCCTAACCCTAATCATAACCCTAATCCTTATCCTAACCCTCACCCTAAACCTTACCCTAACCCTCACCCTAACCGTAACCCTTACCCTCAGCCTAACCCTAACCCCACCCTCAGCCTAACCCTAAGCCAAACCCTAACCCTAACCTTAACCCTCACACTCACCCTAACCCTTACCCTAATCCTAATCCTAACCCTAATCCTAACCCTCACCATCACCCTAAAACTCACCCTAACCCTAACAATAACACTAATCTTAACCCTAACCCTCAATCTCAGCCTCATCTTTACCTAACTCTAACCCTAAATCTCACCCTCAACCTAAACCTAACCCTAACCCTAAACCTCACAGTAACCCTAACCCTAAACCTCACCCTCACCCTAGGCCTCACCCTAACCCTAATCCTAACCCTCATCCTAACCCTCACCCTAACACTCACCCTAACCCTCACCCTAACCCTAATCCTAACCCTAACCCTCACTCTACCCCTAACCCTCACCCTGACCTTAATCCTAACCCTCATCCTAACACTCACCCTAACCCTAACCCTAAACCTTACCCTAACACTAATCCTAACCCTCAAATTCAACCTCAGCCTCACCCTTACCCTAACTCTAAAACTAAACCTCACGCTCACCATAACTCTTACCCTAATTCTAATCCTAACCCTAAGCCTAACCCTAACATTCACCCTAACCCTAAACTTCACCCTCACCTTCCCCATCAGTCTAAACGTAAGCCTAAGCCTAACCCTAACACTAACCCTCACCCTCACCCTAACCCTAACACTAACCTTAACCCTAACCCTCACCCTCAGCCTCACCCTAAACCTAACTCTAACACTATACCTTAACCTCACCCTAACCCAAACCCTAAAAAGAACCCTAAACCTCACCCTAACCCTAACCCTAAAACTCATCCTCACCCTAGGCTTACCCTAACCCTAATACTATCACTAATCCTCATCCTAACCCTCCCCCTAACCCTATTGCTAACCCTCACCCTAACCCTAATTCTAACCCTAACACTAACAATAAAAACCTCACTCTAACCCTAACCCTAACCCTCATCCTCACCCTCACCGTAACTGTAACCCTAACCCTAACAATAACATTAACCCTAACCCTAATCCTAACCCTCACTCTCACCCTAACCTTAAACGTTAACCTAACCCTAACAATAACATTAACCCTAACCCTCATCCTAACCCTCACCCTCACCATAACTCTAATACTAACCCTAACCCTCAGCTTAACCCTAACCATTACCCTTACCGTAACCCTAACCCTCATCCTAACCCTCACCCTAAACCTAACCCTAACCCTAAACCTCACCCTAACACTAACCCTAACCCTCACCCTCACCCTAGCCCTCATCCTAACCCTAATCCTAACCCTAATCCTCATCCTAACCCTCACCCTAACCCTAACCCTAAACCTCACCCTAAACCTAAACCTAACTCTCAACCTAACCCTAACCCTCAAGCAAAACGTAACCCTAACCGTAAACCTCAACCTAACCCTAAACTTATCCTGAAACCTAAATCTCACCCTAAACGGAACCCTAACCCTCATTCAAACCGTAACCCTCACCCTCATCCTCAACCTCAGTGTAACCCTAACCCGAACCCTAAACCTAACCCTAACCCTCACACTCACCCTAACCCTTACCCTAATCCTAATCCTAACCCTAACTCTAACCCTCACCCTCAGCCTCACCTTAACCAGAACTCTAAACCTAAACCTCAACCACACCCTAACCCTAACCCTAAACCTAAACCTCTCTCTAACCCTAAAACTCACCCTCACCCTCACCCTCAGCCGAACCCTAAACCTAATCCTAATCCTAACCTTAACCCTCACACTCACCCTAAACCTAACCCTAATCCTAATCCTAATCATAACCCTAACCCTCACCCTCAACCTAACCCTCACCTTAAGCCTAACACTAACATTAATCCTAACCCCAACCCTCGACCTAACCCTCCAACTAACCCTAAATATAACCCTAAACCTTACCCTCACCCTAACCCTAATCCTAACCCTAACCCTCAACCTCACCCTAACCCTAACCCTACCCCTTCACCCTCAACGTCATCCTCAACATAACTCAAATGCTAACCCTAAAAATAACACTAATCCTAACCCTAAACCTAACCCTAGCCCTAACCCCAAACCTAATGCTAACACTCACCCTCACCCTAACCCTAATCCTAACCGTAACCCTCACCCTAATGTAATCCTCACCCTCACCATAACCCTAACCCTCATCCTAACCCTCACCCTAACCCTAAACCTAGCCCTAAACCTTACCCTAACACTAAACCTAATCCTCACCCTAGCCCTCACCCTAACCCTAATCGTAAACCTAATACTCATCCTAACCCTCACCCTAACCCTAACCCTAACCCTCACCCTAACCATAACACTAAACCTCAACCTAACCCTAACCATCACGCTCACCGTAGCCCTAACCGTAACTTTCACCCTAATCCTAAACTTACCCGAACCCTAACTCTCACCCTAACCCTATCCCTTACCCTCACCCTAACCCTAACCCTCACCCTCAGCCTAACCGTAAGCCGAACCCTAACCCTAACCCTCACACTCACCCTAACCCTTACCCTAATCCTAATCCTAACCCTAAGACTAACCCTCACCATCACCCTAAACCTCACCCTAACCATAACAATAACACTAACCTTAACCCTAACCCTCAACCTCAGCCTCACCCTTACCCTAACTCTAACCCTAAATCTCACCCTCACCCTAAACCTAACCATAACCCTAAACCTCACACTAACCCTAACCCTAAACCTCACCCTCATACTAGTCCTCACCCTAACCGTAATCCTAACCCTTATCCTAAACCTCACCCTAACACTAACCCTAACCCTCACCCTAACCCTAATCCTAACCCTAACCTTGACTCTACCCCTAACCCTCACCTTGACCGTAATCCTAACCCTCATCCTAACCCTCACCCTAAACCTAACCCTAAACCTTACCCTAACACTAACCCTAACCCTCACCTTCAACCTCAGCCTCACCCTTCACTTAACTCTAAAACTAAACCTCTCCCTCACCCTAACCCTTACCCTAATCCTAATCCTAACCCTAAGCCTAACCCTAACACTCACCCTAACCCTAAAGTACACCCTCACCTTCACCCTCAGTCTAATCCTAAGCCTAAGCCTAAGCCTAACCCTAACCCTCACACTCACCCTAACCTTTACCGTAATCCTAATCCTAACCCTAAGCCTAAACCTCACCCTCACCCTAAACCTCACCCTCACCCTCACCCTCACCCTAACCCTAACACTAACCTTAACCCTAACCCTCACCCTCAGCCTCACCCTAAAACTAACTCTAACACTAAACCTTACCCTCACCCTAACCCAAACCCTAAACGTAACCCTAAACCTCACCCTAACCCTAACCCTAAACCTCACCCTCACCCTAGCCCTTACTCTAACCCTATTCCTAATCCTCATCCTAACCCTCCCCCTAACCCTAACCCTAACCCTCACCCTAACCCTAAATCTAACCCTAACGCTAACATTAAAAACCGCATCCTAACCCTAACCCTAACCCTAATCCTCAGCCTCACCGTAACCGTAACCCTAACCTTAACAATAACAGGAACCCTAATCCTAATCCTAACCCTCACCCTCACCATAACCCTAACCCTAACCCTAACAATAACATTAACCCTAACCCTAATCCTAACCCTACTCTTCACCCTAACCCTCACCTTAAACTTAACCCTAACCCTAACCCTCACCCTCACGCTAGCCCTCACCCTAACCCTAATTCTAACCCTAACCCTCATCCTCAACCTAAACCTCACAGTATCCCTAACCCTAATCCTCTATCTAACCCTAACCCTAACCCTTACCCTAACCCTCACCCTAGCCCTAACCCTCACTCTTACCGTAACCCTCACCCTCAGCCTCACCCTCACCTTTTCTCTTACCCTCACTCTCATCCTAACCCTCACCCTAACCCGAACCCTCATCCTAACCCTCACCCTAACCCTAACACTATCCATCACCATAACCTTAAGCCCCACCATCACTATCACCCTCATCCTAACCCTATGCCTAAGCCTAAACCTAACCCTAACCTTCACCCTCACACTATCTCTCACCCTAACCCTCACCCTAAACCTAAACCTCACCCTCACAGTAACCCTAACACTAACCGTTACCCTAAACCTAAACCTAACGCTAACCCTCACCCTAATCCTTAACGTCACCCTAACCCTAAACCTAACCTTCACACTAACCCTAATCCTCACCCTAAACCTAACCATACCCCTCAGCCTAACCCTCATCCTAACCCTAAACCTAAGCCAAACCCTCAACCTAACCCTAACCTTTACTCTAACCCTAAACCTCATACTAACCCTAACACTCACCCTCAACCTCACCCTCACCCTCACCCTAACCCTAACCCTCACACGAACCCTAACCCTCACATTAACCCTAACCCTAACCCACACCCTCACCCTCACGCTAATCCTAACCAAAACCCTAAACCTAAACCTAACGGTAACCCTCAAACTCACCCAAAACCTAACCCTAACCCTAACCCTAACCCTAAAAATAACCCTATCCCTAACTCTAATCCTAATTCAAACCCACACCTTAACCCAAACCCTAACCCTAAACCTCACCCTAAACCTAACCCTCGAACTCACTGTAACCCTAACCCTAACCCTCACCCTCACCCTCACCCTAACCCTAATCGTAAACCTCACCCGCACCCTCACTCTCACCCTCAGCCTAAACCTAACCCTATCTCTAATCATAACCCTAACCTTCACCCTCACCTGAACCCTCACCATATCCCTTACCCTCAACCTCAACCTAACCTTAACCGTAAACCTCACACTAAACCTAACCCTCACCCTAAACCTAACGCTAACCCTCATCATAACCCTAATGTTCACCCTCAACCTAGCCCTCACCCTAACCCAAAGCCTCACCCTAAACCTCACCCTCACACCACCCTCAAACTAAACCTAACCCTGACCCTCACCCTAACCCTAGCCCTCACACTAACCCTAGCCCTCACCCTAACCCTAAACCTAACGCTCACCCTCACCCTCATCCTCATCCTCAGAGTAACACTAAACCTATCCCTATTCCTAAACCTAAACCTCACCCTCACCATAACCATCACCCTAATTCTTTCCCTCACACTAATCCTAACCCTAACCCTAACCTTTACTCTCACACTAAACCTAACCCTCACCCTAACCGTAACCTGACACCTTACCCTAACCCTCACCTTAACCCTAAACATAACCCTCACTCTAAACCTCACCCTAAACATCACAGTCACCCTAACCCTGACCCTAACCCTAATCCTAACGCTAAGCCTCACTCTAAACCTAACCCTCCCTCTCCCCCTAACCCTCACCCTAAACCTCACCCTAATCCTAACCCTCACCCTCAGCCTAACCCAAAACCTAACCCTCACCCTAACCCTAATCCTAACCTCCACTCTAAGGCTAACATTCAGCCTGAAAGACCCCCGTCGGCGTGGGGTGCCCTTCGATCTGAAGAGACCCTTCCCCAAGGAACAACGAGACCACTTGTGCGGATGCAAACAGCAAGAGGTTTATTCGGGCATGCCTCGGCTCCCAGGTGCACTCAACCTCGAGATCCACAAGGTTCGGGTTGAGTGTCTGGGAACCGGTTACACGGGTACCCGGGGCGACAAAGTCTATCGGGAGACTTGCGCGCCTAGTGCCAGAAAGCACCCTATTTTTATGGACAGCAGAAGCAAGGTTACAGAAGCGAGATGCTTGGTTACAGAGTATTGATTGGTTAATTTCAAATTACGCTCAGGGTGGGGATTGGTCAGGTTAAGCTGGCCAGATAGGGCAGGTGGGGTTGGGGGAAAGCTGACGTGTCGGTACTTGCCCCGGCAAGTCTGTGCTGGTCGTCATGCACCGAAACTGTTCGTTCCCTAATTTTGACAAGTGATTTATTACCTCCTGACCTACCCTGCCATTATAGCTAAGTTTTACAGGAAGGGACGGGAGGGTCGGCTATTTTTCAGGAATGCCTGGTTTTAGGGCAGGTGTTAGAGTCATGCTGAGGTCTGCAGGCGGTGACTCAGTGGTTAATGACTTGCCTGCGTCCTGCTTTGCTCTCTTAGCTATGTAGGGGAAGGGGCAGTGGTTTTTCTTAAAGAGCTCAATGGATGAACGTATTCTGGGGTCTGGGGTCTTTTCATTCCCCCATTTTCTTTTTGCCTGAATGAAATCCTTCATTCAACTGGAGATTCCTCCGTTAATTTAAGTTGATGATATTGTTGGGTTAATACTAGGGCCTGCACGACCGATAGGCGGTCCTTACAAATTGTATTAGGCGATTTACGATGCAGGGGCCCACAGTAAGGATTAACATGAGGAGTATTAGGGGTCCCATTAAGGATGATATTAGGGTAGTAAACCATGGAGTCCACAACCCTTCATACCAAGTTTGTTGAGACTCAAATTCTCGCTGTCTATTGTTTAATCTTTCTTCGAGTTTGTCTAGGGTCCTGATTACCACTCCTGTTTTGTTAGCATAAAAACAACATTCTTCCTTTAAGGCTGCACATAGGCCCCCTTCCTTTAGAAAAAGCAAGTCTAACCCCCTTCGATTTTGGAATGCTGAGTGCTGAGTGCGATTTTACGGAGTTTGTCAGCGCCCAGACAGACTAATGTAGAGGAAAACAAACTTTTATCAGCAAAAGGTTATACAATCTTGCTGCAAGGCTTCGTTCTTGGATGGTCACCAGCTGGTCGCCTGATATACCAGCTGTACTTGTAAGCTCCAATTTTAAGACATACTCATACCATTTGCGACATACTTAAACTTTCTGAGGTTTGTCTTAAAGACAATCCTTACTTTTCAAATTTCCCCAATTCTCTTTCCAAGGCTTTCTTTACTTCCTTCTTTCTTTACAATTCCTTTCCCAAGGCCTTCATTACCACCCTCCTTTTTTTACAATCTCTTGACCATCTTTGTGGCTGTAGTTTAAAACTGCCCAATTTTCCTTTGGCTTGCGGAACCTTTATCTTAGAACAGCCTTAAGGCACCACCGTGATGCAGAAGCTTGCTAGATTTTAAGGCTAAGAGTATTATCTCTATTGATAACACACTCAGGTTATTACCATATCAGAGTCAAACTAGGCTGTGAACATAGAGTGGATTTCCAGTTATTATGCACTGAAGTGCCTAAGACAAGCAAGCCAGTGATATCCTAGTCCCCAATATCCACTGTGGGAAGAGAGGATTTCTGGATATCACCTAAAAGAATGTCCCACAAGATCTTAGATTTAGCAGCAGTCAACCATGAAGCAGACTTAGGTGATGGAATCAAGCAGGAGTTCCTCCAAGTGACTGTCAGGCCGTCGTTGAACTTTACCCATTAAGGTGTACAGCAGCAGCAGCAACCGGAACAGCAGGGTCTCTCAGTGGCTCCAAGGGACTGTCGTCACACCTCATGCTGGGCTGTAAATTCCTACACAGACTGGTTAAAGATACATTGCCTAGGCTTGGCAGGCTTTGATCCTGCTGGTTTTTAAGATCTTTTGAACAATAGCTCAGGACAATTTACCAAAATCACAACTTTTTACTAACCAGATATTTTTGTAAATAGACACAGAAGGCTTAGTCTTGTAACCATCTCTGACAAATGCAGTCTCCACACCTTGCACACCTACAACAGTTAACACTATTTTTTTTATGCCCTTATTAAAAATTATTTTATCTATTTCGCCTCATTTTTCCAAAACTGACTCTGGACTCTTGATCTTAAAATGAGGGTAGAAGGGCGAAGGTCCATCTTCTGTAACTTCTTCAAGCTGACTTTAGGGGCGTTGATCTTACCTAGCCAGGAGCCTATAACCTTAGCCTATTTTACAAAGAGGCCATCAGGGTTAGAAGTCATCAAGAACAATATTTAACTTTTGACAACTGCACAGACCTTTTTTTCCAGCTATAGCAGTATAGCTTGTTTAGCACTCTGGTTTGTAAAAGCATCTTTCTGGATGACTTAGGAATGTGATCTTTAGTAACCCTAACACAATGCCTGAGTTACCTTTGCAGGCCTTTAGACAGATATCAATAGAAACACACTCTCAGGTTTACAAACTTTTTTCTGAGAAGATGAATTTCATGTAACTGGTGTCAGCTCAATATTACCGCCAATTAGAGCTTTTGGCACATAAAGGGGTTAAGATTTAAACTACCCCCCACATTTTATAACATTAGCTTTTTACTATCACAGAGGACTGGCAAGTTCCTGTCCCTTACAAGGTAGTCATGAACATTAGGCATGCTTCCAAACTATCTTCCTATGACCTCCCGGCTCTGACCAGTTTTGAAGGGCCACAAACAAATGACTCTAGGATCTGACATTTCTGCCATCCAAGCAGTGGCTTACTGCCTCTGGATGCTCCACCATTGCTTTTGTCCCAGGAGTGTCTTCTCTACATTGGGATAAATGCCTCATTGGCATTTTCCTTAGCTGGTTGCTGGACTTGAACTCAGGGCCTGAGCACTGTCCCTCAGCTCTACAGCTCAAGGCTAGCACTCTGCCACTTTGAGTCCCAGACTCAAACCTAACACTAACCCTCACCCTAACCCTAATGCTAACCCTCACCCTATCCCTAAACCTCACCCTAACCCTTATCCTCACTCTAACCCTAACCCTCAGAGTAACCCTAATCCTCACCCTAACCCTAACTCTACCCTTCACCCTAACCCTCACTCTAAACCTAACCCCAACCCTAAACCTCACCCTGACTGTCACCCTAACACTCAGCCTAACCCTCAACCTTATCCTCACCCTAACCCTCACCCTAACCCTAACCCTCACCCTAAAACTTAACCTCATGCTCACCCTAAACCTAAACCTCACCCTAACCCTAAACCTAACCCTAAACCTCACCCTAGCCCTCATGCTAACCCTAATTCTAACCCTAACCCTCACCCTAATCCTAAAACTCACCCTAAACCTAACCCTATCTCTAACCCTCACCCTCAACCTAGCCCTCACCCTAACCCTAATTCTAACCCTCACCCTCACCCTAACCCTAACCCTCATCCTCACCCTAAACCTCACATTAACCCTAACCCTAATAATCAATCTAACCCTTACCCTAACCCTAACCCGAAACCTTACCCTAACCCTCACCCTAACACTAAACCTCACGCTTATATTAAACCTCACCCTCAGCCTAACCCTCACCTTTACCCTTACCATCACCCTCACTCTAACCTCACCCTAATTCTAACCCTCACCCTAGCCCAAACCCTAAACTTAACCCTAACCCTCACACTCACCCTCAGTGTAACACTAACCCTATCACTATTCCTAAATGTAAATCTCACCCTCACCCTAACCACCACCCTAATTCTTACCATCACATTAATCCTAACCCTAACCCTAAACCTAACTATCACAGTAAACCTAACCCTCACCATAACCATAACCCTACCCTTTATCCTAACACTCACCTTAACCCTAACCCTAAACCTCACCACAACCCTCACCCTAAACCTCACCGTCACCCTAAACCTGATTCTAACCCTAATAATAATCCTAACCCTCACCCTCACTCTAACTCTCACCCTCACCCTAACCCTCACCCTAACCTTCACCCTAATCCTAAGCCTAACCCTCAGCCTAAATCTCACCCTAACCCTAAGGATAACCCTAATCCTAACACTCACCCTAACCCTAACCCTCACCCTAACTCTAAACCTCACCCTAATCCTCATCCTAACCCTCACTCTCACCTGCACCCTCACGCTAACCCTAATGCTAACTCTAACCCTCACCCTAACCTTCATGCTATCACTTACCCACACCACAAACTTATCCCTAACCTTAAAACTCACCCTCACCCTAAACCTCACCCTAAACCTAAACCTAATCCTAACCCTCACCCTAATACTTACCCTCACCCTAACACTAACCCTCATACTAACCCTAAGCCTCACCATAACCCTAAACCTCACCCTCACCATAACACTAACCCTAACCCTAACACTCACCCTAACCCTAAACCTAACACTAACCCTAACACTAACCGTCACCCTAACCCTAACTCTAAACCTAAACCTCAACCTCAACCTAACCCTAACCCTAACCCTAACCATAAACCTCACCCTAAACATAACCCTAAACCTCACCTTCATCCTAACCCTCATCCTAACCCTCACCCTAACCCTAACCCTAACCATCACCCTAACCCTAATCCTCAAGCTCAACCTCACCCTCAGCCTAACCCTAAACCTAAACCTAAACCTAACCCTAACCCACACACTCACCCTCACCCTAACCCTAACCCTAATCATAACCTAACCCTAACACTAACCCTCAACCCAAACATAACCCTCACCCTAACACTCACCCTCACCCTTACACTTCTCCTCACCCTAACACTAACCCTAACTCTAACACTAACCCTCACACTAACCCTAACACTCACCTTAACCCTAAACCTCACCTTAACCCTAAAGTTAAACTTCACCCTCACCCTAGCCCTCACTGTAACCTTAATTCTAAACCTAACCCTCAACCTAATCATAACCCTCATCCTCACCCCAAACCTCACACTAACCCTAACCCTAATCCTCAATCTAACCCTCACCCTATCCCTAACCCTTGACCTAACCCTCACCCTAACCCTAACCCTCACCCTTATCTTAACTCTCACCCTCAGCCTAACCCTCAGCTTTACCCTTACAATGACCCTCACACTAACCCTCCCCCATACCCTAACCCTCACCATAGCCCTCACTCAACCCTAAACCCAACCCTCACCCTCACGCTCACCCTCAGCGTAACACTAACCCTATCACTATTCCTAACCATAAACCTCACCCTTACCCTAACCGTCACCCTAATTCTTAACCTCACACTAATCCTAACCCTAACCCTATCCATAACCCTACCCCTTATCCTAACACTCACATTAACCCTAACTCTAACCCTCACCCTAACCCTCACCCTAAACCTCACCGTCACCCTAAACCTATCCCTAACCCTAATAATAACCGTAACCCTCACCCTAACATTAACCCTCACCCTCATCCTAACCCTCAACCTGACCCTCAACCTAATCCTAATCCTAACCCTCTCCCTAACCCTCAAACTAACCCTAAGCATAACCCTAACCCTAACCCTCACACTAACCCTCACCCTAACCCAAACCCTAACCCTAACCCTCACACGCACCCTAACCCTCACACTAACACTTAACCTCATCCTCTCCCTAAACCTCACACTTAATCGAACCCTCACCATAACTCTAACCCTAACCGTCACCCTCACCATCACCCTCACGCTAACCATAACCCTAACCCTCACCCTAACCCTAAAACTCACCCTAATCCTCACCTTAAACCGCACTCTCACCCTCACCCTCACCCAAACCCTAAACCCAACCCTCATCCTAACCCTCACCCTAACCCTAATGCTAACTCTAACACTCACCCTAACCCTCATACTAACATTTACCCACACCACAAACCTAACCCTAACCTGAACCCTCACCCTCAACCTAAACCTCACCCTAACCCTAAACCTAATCATAACCCTAACTCCCACCCTCAACCTAACCCTCACCATAACCCTTACCCTAACCCTCACCCTCACCCTAACCATAACCCTCACACTAAACCTAACTCTCACCCTAAACCTAACCCACCCCTCACCCTAACCCTCACCCTAAACTTAGCCCTAACCCTAACCCTCACCCTCATGCTAGCCCTCACCCTAACCCTAGTTCTAAGCCTATCCCTCATCCTCAGGCTAAACCTCACACTAACCCTAACCCTAATCCTCAATCTAACCCTAACCCTAATACTTACCCTAACCCTCACCCTAACCCTAACCCTCACCCTTATTGTAACCCTAACGTTCAGCCTAACCCTCAACTTTACTGTTACCATAACGCTAATACTAACGCGAACCCTAACCTGAACCCTCATCCTAACACTCCCCTAACCCTAACCCTATCCATCAAAATAACCCTAACCCTTAAACTCACCATCACCCTCAGCCTAAACCTATGCCTAAACCTAAGCCTAACCCTAACCTTCACCCTCACCCTAGCCCTCACCCTAACCCTAATCCTATCCCTAACCCTCATGCTAACCCTCACACTAACCCTAAGGATAAACATCACCCTAAGCCTAATAGTCATATCCACCCTTACCCTCAGCCTATCCCTAAGCCTAAGCCTAATCCTAACTCTAACCCTCAAACTCACCCTCACCGTAACCCTAATCCTAACCTTAATCCCAACCCTAACCCTAAACCTCAACCTAACCCTCACCCTATACCTAATGCTAACCTTAACACTAACCCTAACCCTGACCCTCACCCTAACCCTCCCCCTCAACCTAACTCTAACCCTAAACCTCACCATGACCCTATCCCTAATCCTAACCCTAAGCCTAAACCTCACCCTAACCCTAAACCTAACCCTCACCCTCTCCCTCACCCTCACTCAAACCATAGTCAAACCCTAACCCTAACATTAACACTAATCCTAACAGTAAAACTAACCCTAATCCTAACCCTAACCTTCAACCACAGCCTCACCCTCACTGCAAATGTAACAGTAATCATAACACTTACAACAACCCTAACCATAATCCTAACCATCACCCACTCCCTAACCCTAATCCTAACGCTAACCATCACGCTAACATTAACCCTCACCCTCACTGAAACCCTAACCCTCATCTTAACTCTCACCCTAACCCTAAGCCTAACTCTCACCATAAACCTTAACCTCACCCTAATCCTAACACTAAGCCTAATCTAAACCTTACCCTAACCCTCACCCTCAGCCTAATCCTAACCCACACCCTAACCCTCAACCTAACCCTCACTCTAACCCTAACCCTAACCCTAAACCTCACATTTACCCTAACACTCACCCTAACCCTAACCCAAACCCTCACACTAACCCTGATGCTAACTCTAACCCTCGCCATTACCAGAACCCTAAACCTAACCATAAACCTCACCTTAAGGCTAACTCTAACCCTAAAGCTATCCCTAACCCGCACCCTAACCCAAACCCTCACCTTCACCCTCACCCTCAGCCTAACCCTAAGACTAACCCTAACACTAACCCTAACCCTCACACTCACCCTCACCTTAACCCTAATCCTAAACTTACCCTATCCGTAAACCTAACCCTCACCCTCACCCTACCCCTCACCCTAACCCTAACTCTAGCCCTAAACCTCAACTTCACCTTAACCCTAAATCTAAACCTAACCCTAACCCTAAATCATACCCTAACCCTAACTCTAAACCTCACCCTCACCCTCAACATCACCATAAACATAAACCTAACCCTAACCCTAACAATAACCCTAACCCTAACCCAAACCTCACCCTAACCATAACCCTCACCCTAACGCTAAACCTCACCCTAACATTTACCCTCACCCTAACACTAACCCTCACACTAAACATAACCCTCACCATAACCCTAAACATCACCCTAACCCTAACCCTAACCCTAACCCTCACCCTAACCCTAATTCTAACTCTAACCCTCATCCTAACCTTAACCCTCATCCTCACCCTAACACTCACCCTAACCCTAACCCTCACCCTTACTGTAACACTCGCCCTCAGACTAACCCTCACCTTTAACCTTAACGACACCCTCAAACTAACCCACACATTAACCATAAACTTAATCCGAACCCTAACTCTCACCCTGACCCTAACCCTAACAATCACCTAACACTAACCCTCATCTTCACCCTCACCCTCAGTCTAACCCTAAGCCTAAACCTAACCCTAACCCTACCCGTCACACTCACCCTCTCCCTAACCCTAATCCTAAACTTCACCCTCACCCCAGCCCTCACCCTAACCCTAATCCTAAACCTAACCCTCACCCTAACCCTAACACACATCCGCAGCCTAACCCTCACACTAACTCTAACCCTAACACCAGCCCTAACAATAACCCTCAGCCTAACCCTCAGCCTAACCCTCAACCTAACACTATCTCTAAAGCTAAACCTCAAACTCACACTGACCCTAACCCTAACCCTAATCCTCACCCTAACACTAACCCTAAACCTCACCCTCACCCTAACCCTAATCCTAAACCTAACCCTCATCCTAAATCTCACCCTCACCCTAACCCTAACCCTCACCCTAACCCTAACCCTTACCCTCAACCTAACTCTCAGACTAACCCTAAGCCTAACCCTAAACCTAACCCTAACCCACTCACTCACCGTCAACCTAACCCTAATCCTAACCATAACCCTAACCCTAAATCTCACACTAACCCTAAACATAAAATTAACCCTAACCCTCATCCTAAACCCTCACATGAACCCTAACTGTCACCCTAAACCTCAACCTTACCCTAACCCTAACTCTAACGGTAACCCTAAACCTCTCCCTAACCCTAACCCTCACTCAAACCCTCACCGTAACCCTGACCCTCACCCTAACCATAACCCTCACCCTAACCCTAACCCTCACCCTAACCCTTATCCAGACCCTAAACATAACCCTCAACCTAACCCTAACCCTCACCCTAACCAAAACCTTCATCCTAATCCTAAACCTCTCCCTAACACTTACCCTCACCCTAACACTATCGCTCATTATAACACTAACCATCACACTAACCCTAACTCTCACCCTAACCCTAAACCTCACCCTAACCCTAACTGTCAGCCTCACCCTAGCCCTCACTCTAACCCTATTCTAACCCTAACCCTCACCCTAATCCTAAACCTCATCCTCACACTAAACTCACACTAACCCTAACCCTAATCCTCAATCAAACCCTCACCATTACCCTAACCCTCACCCTAACCCTTACCCTAACCCTCACTCTAATCCTAACCCTCACCCTTAGGGGAACACTCACCCTCAGCCGAACCCTCACCTTTACTCTTACCGTCACGCTCATCCTAACCCTAATCCTAACCCTAACACTCATCCTAACACTCACCCTAAACCTAACCCTGTCCATCACCCTAACGCTAACCCTCACCCTCACACTCAGCCTAACCCTAGGACTAAGCCTAACCCTAAACCTAACCCTCACCCTCACCCTAGCCCTCAGCCTAAACCTAATCCTAACCCTAACCCTCATCCTAACACTCACCCTAACCCTAACCCTAACCATCACCCAAAACCTATTCCTCACCCCCACCCTCACCCTCAGCCTATCCCTAACCATAACCCTCACCCTCATTCTCACCCTCACCGCAAACTTAACCCAAACCAAAACACTAACAATAACCCTAATTTTAACCCTAACCCTAACCCTAATCCTCACCCCCACCCTCACCCTCAACCTAAACCTAAGCCTAACACTAGGCCTAACCCTAACCCTCAACCTAACCCTAACCCTAATCCTAACCCTAACCCTAATCCTAAACCTAACCCTAATCCTCAGCCACACTCTCATCCTAACCCAAATCCTAACCCTAACCCTCACCCTAACCCTAAGTCTAAGCCTAACCCTAATCCTAAAGCTCACACTCTCCCTCACCCTAACCCTGATCCTAAACCTAACCCTATCCCTAACACTAACCCTCATCCTAACACTAACCCTAGCCCTCACCCTAACCCTAATCCTAACCCTAACCCTCACCCTCATGCTCCGCCTAAGCCTAAGCCTAAGCCTAAGCCTAACCCTAACCCTCACACTTACCCTAACAATAACACTAACACTAACTCTAACCCTAAAACTAACCCTCACCCTAGCCCTAACTCTAACCCTAATCGTCACCCTCACCGTCACCCTCACGCTAACCCTAACCTTAACCCTCACCCTAACCCTAAACCTCACCCTAATCCTGACCTTAAACCTCACTCTCACCTGCACCCTCACCCTAACCCTAAACCTAACCCTCACCCTAACCCTAATGCTAACTGTAACACTCACCCTAACCCTCACGCTATCACTTACCCACACCACAAACCTAACCCTAAACTTAACCCTCACCCTCACCCTAAACCTCACCCTAACCCTAAACCTAATCCTAATGCTCACCCTCACCCTAAACCTCACCCTCACCCTAACCCTCACCATAACCCTTACCCTCACCCTCACCCTCACCCTAACCGTAACCCTCACACTAAACCTAACCCTCACCCTAAACCTAAACCTACAGCTCACCCTAACCCTCAACCTAAACTTAACCCTAACCCTAACCCTCACCCTCACGCTAGCCCTCACCCTAACCCTCATCATCACCCTAAACCTCACACTACCCCTAACCCTAATCCTCAATCTAACCCTAACCCTAACCCTTACACTAACCCTCAACCTAAACCTAACCCTCACCCTTACTGTAACCCTAAGGCTTATACTAACCGTCAGCCTAACCCGAACCCTCATCCTAACCCTCACTCTAAACCTAACCATATCTATCACCATAACACTACCCCTTACCCTCACCATCACCCTCAGTCTAAACCTATGCCTAAGCCTAACCCTAACCCTAACCCTCATTTTCACCCTAGTCCTCACCCTAACCCTACTCCTAAACCTAACCCTCATCCTAACCCTCACACTAACCCTAATGCTAACCATCAATCTAAGCCTAATACTCACCCCCACCCTCACCCTCACCCTAACCCTAAGCCTAACACTCACCCTAACCCTAACCCTCACCCTCATCTAACCCTCATCCTATCCCTAACCCTAACCCTACTGCTCACAGTCACCCTAACCCTAACCATCAAACTCACCTCAACCTCAGCTTAAACCTAAGTCTAACCATAACCCTAACCCTAACCCTCACAATCGCCCTCACCCTAAGCCTAACCCTAACCCTAAACCTAACCCTCACCCTCACCTTCACCCTAACCTTAACCCTAACCCAAACCCTCAACCGAAACCTCACCCTCAACCTCACCCTAAACCTCACCCTCAACCTAAACATCACCATAAACCTAACGCTCACCCTAACCCTTAGCCTAACCCTCACCCTAACCCTAAACCTCACCCTCACCCTCACCCTCAGGCTCATCCTAACCATAATCCGAACCCTAACCCTCACCCTCATCCTCAACCTAAACCTATCCCTAACCCTAACCCTCACCCTAACCGTAACCTCTAACCTAACCCTAAGCCTCAACATAACCCTAACACTAACCATAACCCTAACCCTAACCCTAACCCTCACCCTCACCCTCAGCCTAAGCCTAAGCCTATCCCAAACCCTCACACTAACTCTTACCCTAAAACTAACCCTAAGCCTCACCCTCAACCTCAACCTCAACCTAAACCTAACCCAAACACTCATCGGAACTGTCACCCTCACACTCACACGAACCCTCAACCTCACCCTAAACATCACCCTAACCCTAACCCTCACCCTAACCCTAACCCTCACATTAACCCTAACCCTCACTCTAACCCTAACCTTCAACGTAACCCTTACCCTCATTCTAACACTAAGCCTAATCCTAACTTGAACCCTCAGTGTAACCCTAAACCTCACCCTAACCCTAACCCTCACAGTAAACCTAACCCTCACCCTAACCCTAACCCTACACCTCACTGTACCCCTCACTCTAACCCTAACCCCAACCCTAACCCTCAACCTCACCGTCACCCTAACACTCATGCTAACCCTAAACCGCACCCAAACCCTAACTCTCACACTCTCAAGAACACTCATCCTAACTCAAACACTCACTGTCAAAATAAACATAACCCTAACCCTAAACTTCACCATAACCGTAACCCTAACCCTCACACTAACAGTATCCCTAACCCTCACCCTCACTCCAACCCTCACACTTACCTTATCCTCACCCTAACCCTAACCCTCACACTAAACCTAACCTTAACTCTAACCCTACACCTCACCCTACCCCTCACCCTAACTCTAACCCTAACCCTCACCATAAACCTAACCCTTATCCTCACCCTCACCATAACCCTCACCGTAACATTAACCCTCACCCTAACACTAACCCTCATCCATACCTTAACCTTCACTGTCACCCTCACCCTAACCCTCAACCTCATTCTACACATCACCCTAAACATAACCCTCACCCTAACCCTAACCGTATCACTTACCTTAACCCTAACACTCACCCTAACCCTCACCCCAACCCTAACTTCCAACCTAATATTAACCCTGACCCTAACCCTAATGCTAATGCTCACCCTAACCCTAAACCTCACCTGACCCTTACCCTCACTCAAACCCTAACCCTCACACTATCCCTAATCCTCACCCTAAACCTAACACTACCCCTCACCCTAACCCTCACTCTAAACCTAACCCCAACCCTAAAACTCACCCTCACCGTCAACCTAACACTCACCTTAATCCTCAACCTTACCCTCACCCTAAACGTAACCCTAACCCTAAACCTCACATTAACCCTAACACTCACCCTGACCCTAACCCAAACCCTCACCCTAACCCTGATGCTAACTCTAACCCTCACCTTACCCTAAACCTCACCTTAAGGCTAACTCTAACCCTAAACCTAACCCTAACCCGCACCCTAACCCTAACCCTCACCTTCACCCTCACCCTCAGCCTAACCCTAAGCCTAAACCTAACACTAAACCTAGCCTTCACACTCACCCTCATCCAAACCCTAAACCTAATCCTAACCCTATCACTAACCCTAACCCTCACCCTAAACCTCACCCTAACCCTAACCCTAACACTAACCCTAAACTTCATCATAACCCTCATCCTATCCCTAACTGTAACCCTAAACCTCAACTTCAACCTAACCCTAAATCTAACCCTAACCGTAACCCTAAACCTCACACTAATCCTAACCCTAAACATTACCCTCACACTAACCCTCACCATAACCGTATCCCTAAACCTAACCCTAACAATAAACCTAACCCTAACCCTAAACCTCACCCTAACCATAACCCTCACCCTAACCCTAAACCTCACCCTAACACTTACCCTCACCTTAACACTAAACCTTGCACTAAACCTAAACCTCACCATAACCCTAAACCTCAACCTAACCCTAAACTTAACAGAACCCTCACCCTAACCCTAATTCTAACCCTAACACTCACGCTAACCCTAACCCTCATCCGCACCCTAACTCTCACCCTAACCCTAAACTTAACCCTAAACCTCACCCTAACCCTAACCCTCACCCTCAGCCTAACCCTAAACCTAACCCTAACCCACACACTCACCCTCACCCTAACCCTAATCCTAAACCTATCCCTAACCCTAACCATCCCCCTAAGTCTCACCCTAACCCTAAACCTAACCCTCAACCTAACCCTCACCCTAACCATAACTCTAACCCTAAACCTCACCCTAACCCTAAACCTAATTCTAACCCTAACCCAAACCCTAAACCACACCCTATCCATCACCCTAACCCTAATCCTCACACCCACCCTCACACTCAGCCTAACCCTAAGCCTAACCCTAAACCTTACCCTCACAGTCACTCTCAACCTAAGCCTAATCCTAACCCTAACCCTAACCCTTAACCTCAACCTAACCCTCACCCTAACCTTAACCCTAACACTCACCCTAACCCTAACCCACAAACTTACCCTCCCCCTAACCCTAAATCTAACCCTAAACCTCACCCTCCCCCTAACCCTTATCCTAACCCTAACCCTAACCCTCACCCTAAACCTAACCCTCACCCTTACCCTCACCGTCACCCTCACCGTAACTCTAACCATTACCCTAACAATAACACTAATCCTAAAGCTAAACCTAAACCTAACCTTAACCCTAACCCTAATCCTAACCCTAACACTCAGCCTAACCCTAACCCTCGCCCTCACCATAACTCTAACCCTCATCCAAACACTCACCCTAACCCTAACCCTAACCCTAAACCTCAGCCTAACACTAAACCTAACTGTAACCCTCACCCTAAACCTAAACTTAACCCGAACCCTAACTCTCACCCTAAACGTAACCTTAAACCTCAACCTAACCCTAACCCTACACCTCATCCTCAACCTCAGCCTAACCCTAAGCCTAAGCCTAACCCTAACTCTCACACTCACCTATCCCTTACCCTAATCCTAATCCTAACCCTAAGCCTAACCCTCACCCTCACTCTAACCTTCACCCTAACCTAACTCGAACATTAAACCTAACCTTAAACCTCACAAACAGCCTCACCCTAACCCTAACTCTAACCATATAGCTCACCCTCACCCTAACCCTAACTCTAAACCTCACCCTAACCCCAACCCTAAACCTCACCCTCATCCTGATCCTCACCCTAACCCTAATCATAAACCTAACCCTCATCATATCCCTCACCATAACACTAACCCTAAACCTAACCCTCACACTCACTGTAACCCTTACCCTAACGCTCACCCTAAACCTAAACTTAACCCGAACCCCAACTCTCACCCTAACCCTAAGCCTAACCCTCACCCTAACCCTCACCTTCACCCTCACCTTCAGCCTCAGCCTAATCCTAAGCCTAACCCAAAACCTAAGCCTCACCCTTACCGTCACCCTCACCATAACTCTAACTCTAACCCTAACAATAACACTAATTCTAACCCCAAACCTAACCTTAACCCTAACCCTAACCCTAATCGTAAGACTCACCCTCACCCTACCCTAATCCTAACCCTAACCCTCACACTAACCCTCACCCTCACCCTCATTGTAACCCTAACCTTCATCCAAAACCTCACCCTAACCCTAAACCTAACCCTAAACCAAAACCAAACCCTAACACACACACTCACCCTCGCCCTAACTCTAATCCTAACCCTAACCCTATAACCCTGAACGTCCCCCTAACTCTCACACTAACCCTAACCCTAACACTAACCCTAACCCCAACCCTCAACCTAACCCTCACCCTAACCCTAACTCTAACCCTAACCCTAACCCTCACCCTCACCTTCACTGTAACTGTAACAGTAACCCTAACCCTACAATAAATGTAACCCAAACCCTAACCCTCACCCTAACCATAACCCTCACCCTAACCCTAAACCTCACCCTAACCCTAACCCTAAACCTAACCCTCACCCTCACCCTAGACCTCACCCTAATTCTAACCCTCACCCTCACCCTAACCCTAACCCTTACCTGAACCCTAAACATAACCGTAACTCAAACCCTTATCTTAACCATCACCCTTACCCTAAACCTCACCTTTAACATTAACATTATCCTCACCCTAACCCTCACACTAGTCCTAAACCTCATTCTAACCGTTAACCTAAGCATCACCCTAAACCTAACCCTCAACCTCAAACACACACACAGACTAAGCCTAAGCATAATACTAAGCCTTACCCTAACCCTCACCCCAGCCTTCACCGTAACACTAACCCTAACCCTAATCCACAAACTTTAGTTTGTGGTTAACCTTAACCTTAACCTTAAGGTTAACCCTAACCTTAACCATCACCCTAGCCCTAATCCTCACCCCCACCTTTACCCTCAGCCTAACGCTAGGCCTAAGCCTAAACCTATCACTAACCCTAACACTCACCCTCACCTTAACACTAATCCTAACCTTAACCCTAACCCTAACCCTAAACCTCAACCTCACCCTCACCCTAACCCTAATCCTAACCCTAACCCTAAACCTCACCCTAACCCTAACACTCACCCTCAACTTCAACCTCACCGTAACTCTAAACCTAACCCTAATCCTAAACCTAACCCTAAGACTAACCCTAAACCTCAACATAACCCTCACCCTATCCTTAACCCTAACACTAAGCCTAAACTTAACCTTCGACCTAACCCTCCCCCTACCCCTAAATCTCACTATAAACCTCACCCTCACCCTTACCCTAATCCTCACCCTAACCCTAACTCTAACCCTATCCCTAACAATAACACTAATCCTAACCCTAAACCTAACCCTAACCTTAACCCTAACCCTAATCCAAAAACTCACCCTCACCCTAACCCTCACCCTAACCCTAACCCTCACCCTCACCGTAACCCTAACCCTCATTCTCACCGTGACCGTAACCCTAATCGTAACCCTCACCCTAACCCTAACCCGATCCTTAAACCTCTTGCTAACACTAATCCTAACCCTCTCCCTCACCCTAGCCCTCACCCTAACCCTAATTTTAACCCTAATCCTCATCCTACCCCTCACCCCAACCCTAACCCTAACTCTCAACCTAACTCTAAACCTAACCCTAACCCTCAACCTAATCCTAACACTCATCGTCACACTAAACGTAACCCGAACCCTAACACACACCCTAACCCTAACTCTAACCCTCACCCTAACCCTAAACCTCACCCTCAGCCTAAACCTAAGCCTAACCCTAACCCTAACACTAACCCTCACACTCACCCTAACCCTTACCCTAATCCTAATCCTAACCCTAAGCCTAACCCTCACCCTCAACCTAACCCTCAACCTAATGCTAACTCTAATGCTAACTCTAACCCTAACCCTCACCTCACCCTCACCCTTACCCCAATTCTATCCCTAAACCTCACCCTCACCCTAACCCTAAACCTCACCCTCACCCTAGCCCTCATCCTAACCCGAATCCTAACACTAACCCTCCTGTTAACCCTCACCCTAACACTAATCTTAACCCTAACCCTCACCCTCACCCTAAACCTAACCCTAACCCTCAACATAACCCCAACCGTCACCCTCACCGTAGCCCTTACCCTAACTTACACCCTAACCCTAAACTTAACCTGAACCCTAACTCTCACCCTAAACATAGCTCTAACACTCAACCTAACCCTAAGCCTCACCCTCACCCTCACCCTCAACCTAAGCCTAAGCCTAACCCTAACCCTCACACTCACCCTAACCCTAACCCTAATCCTAACCCTAATCCGAACCTTAACACGATCCCTCACCCGAACCCTCACCTTAACCCTAACCCTAACATTAAACCTAAACCTAACCCACACCCTCAGATTCACCCTAACCCTAACAATAAACGTCACCCTGACCCTCACCCTAACCCTAAACCTAAACCTAAACCTCACCCTAACCCTAAAACTCAACCTGACCCTCAGCCTAGCCCTCACCTTAACCCTAATCCTAACCCTAAACCTCATCCTAAACCTCCCCATAATCCTAAGCCTAACACTCACCCTAACCCTAACTTTCTCACCCTCAACCTCACCCTCAGCCTAACCCAAAGCCTAACCCTAATCCTAACCCTCACCCTCAACCTCACCCGCAGCCTAAACCTAACTCTAACCATAACCATCGCCCTAACACTAACCCTCATCCTCACCATCACCCTAACTCTAATCTTAACCCTATCCCTAACCCTTACCTTCACACTCACCCTCACTTTAACCCTAATCCTAAACCTAACCCTACCACTAATCCTCACCCCCACAGTAAACCTCACCCTAACCTTTACCCTAACATTAACACTAACCCTAATCCTAACCGTCACCCTAACCCTAACTCTAACCCTTAACCTCACCCTCACCCTAACCCTAACCCTAACCATAATCCTAAACCCTACCCTAAACCTAAACCTTACCCTAACACACACCCTCACCCTAACACTAACACTAACCGTAACACTAACCCTCACACTAATGCTAACCATCACCTTAAACCTAAACCTCACACTAACCCTAACTCTAACCCTCAACTTCAACTTAGCCATCACCCTAACCCTAACCCTCATCCTCACACTAAACCTCACACTAACCCTAACAATAATCCTCAATCTAACCCTGTCCCTCACATTAACCATAACCTGAAACCTCACCCTTACCTTAACCTTCACCCTCAGCCTAACCCTCACCTTTATTCTTATTGTCACCCTCATCCTAACCCTCACCCTAACCCTAACCCTTATCCTAACACTCACCCTAACCATAACCCTAACCATCACCCTAAACCTAACCCTAACCCTCACCCTCACCTTCAACCTCAGCCTAACCCTAAGTTTAAGCCTAAACCTATCCCTAAACCTCACACTCACCCTAGCCCTCACCCTAACCCTAATCCTAACCCTAACCCTCATCCTAACACTAAACCTAACCATAAACTAAACCAGGACTCTAAACTTAATCCTCATCCTAATCCTCACCCTCACCCTCAGCCTAACCCTAAGCCTAAGCATAAGCCTAACCCTATCCCTAACCCTCACACTCACCCTCACCCTAACCCTAATCCTAACCCTAACCCTAACCCTAAACCTAAACCTCAACCTAACCCTCACCCTAAACCTAATCCTAACCCAAAACCTCACCCTTACCTTAGTCCTCACCCTAACCCTCACCCCAAACCTAAGCCTCACCCTCACCCAAACCCGAACCTTAACCCTCACCCTAACCCTACGCTTAACATTAACCCTAAACCTCACCCTAACCCTAACAATAACCCTCACAATCACCCTAGCCCTCACCCTAACCCTAATTGTAACCCTAAACCTCATCCTAACCCTCACCCTAACCCTAACCCTAACCCTCACCCTATCCCTAAACCTAATTCTAACCCTCAAACTAGACCTAACCCTGACCCTTACCATAACACTGACCCTAATCCTCAGCCTAAATCTAAACCTAACCCGAACAATAAACCTCACCCTAACCCTATCCCTAATCCTCACGCTCACCCTAGCCCTCATCCTAAACTTAATCCTAACCGGAACCCTCATGCTAACCCTCACCCTAACCCTAACACTAACCCTAACCTTAAAGCAAGCCCTAATGCTATCCCTCACCCTATTCCTAAACATAACCCTAACCCTAATCCTCCCCCTCACATTAGCCCTCACACTAACCCTAATCCTAAACCTAACCCTCATCCTAACCCTCACCCTCACCCTAACTCTAACCCTCACCCTCACCCTCAGCCTAACCCTTAAGCCTGACCCTAACATTAACCGAACCCTAACCATCACACTCATCCTCACCCAAACCTTAATCCTACACCTAACCCTATCCCTAACCCTAAACCTCACCCTAAAACTCACGCTAAACCTAACCCAAACACTAACCCTAACACTAACCCTCAACTTAACACAAACTCTAAGCCTAAACCTCACCCTAACCCTAAACCTAACCCTAAACCTCACCCTTAACCTCCCCCTCAGCCTATCACTATGCCTAACCCTAACCCTAACCCTAACACTCACACTCACCCTCACCCTAACCCTCAGCTTTACCCTAAGACTAAGCTTAAGCATAACGCTAACACTAACCCTCACCCTAAACATAACCCTCACCCTAACCCTAACATTCACACTAAGCCTAACACTAACCCTCACCCTCACCCACACCCTCACCCAAACCCTAACCCTCACCCTGACCCTAACTCTAAGCCTCAACCACATGCTCTGCCTTAGTTTAAGTCTAAGCCTAAGCCTAACCTGAACCCTCACCTAACCTTAACCTGAACACTAATCCTCTCTAACCCTAAACCTCACCCTCACCCTAACCCTAACCCTAACCCTAACTCTAAACCTCATCCTAACCCTAACCCTCACCCTCACCCTAGCCCTCACCCTAACCCTAATCCTAACATTAAATCTCATCCTAACCCTCACCCTAACCCTAACCCTAACCCTCACCCTAACCCTAGCCCTAACCCTAACCCTAACACTCAACCTAATCCTAACACTCACTCTCACCGTAAACCTAACCCTAAACCTCACCCTAACCCTAAACTTAACTGGAAAGCTAACTCTCACCCTAGCCCTAAACTTAACCCTCAGCATAACCCTAACCCTCACCCTCACCATCATCCTCAGCCTAACCCTGAAGCTAATCTTAATCCTCACACTCACCCTAACCCTTGCCCTAATCCTAATCCTAACCCTATTCCTAACCCTCACCCTAACCCTCACCCTAACCCTAAATCTAACGCTAACCATAACCCAAAACCTCACAATCAGCCTCACCCTAACCCTAACTCTAAAACTAAACCTCATTCTCACCCTAATTCTAACCTTAAACCTCACCCTAACCCTAACCCTAACCCTAAACCTCATCTTCACCCTAGCCCTCACCCTCACCCTAATCCTAAGCCTAACCCTCATACTAACACTCACCCTAACCCTAACCCTAACCCAAACCCTCACCCTATGCCTAACCCTCACCCTCACCCTCAGCCTCAGCCTAAGCATAAGCCTAAGCCTAACCCTAACAATTACCCTCACACTCACCCTAACCCTTACTCTAATCCTAATCCTAACCCTAACCCTAACCCTCACCCTCACCCTATCCCTCACCTTAACCCTAACACTAACACTAACCCTAAACCTAAACCTCACCCTCAGCCTCAACCTAACGCTAACACTAAACATAATCTCACCCTCAACCTAAACCTAACCCTACACCTCAACCTAACCCTAAACTTAAACCTCATCCTCACTGTACCCCTAACCCTAAACCTCACCCTAACCCTAACCCTCACCCTTTCAGTAACCCTTACCCTCAGCCTAACCCTCACGTTTACTCTGACCGTCAACCCCACCCTAAACCTCACCCTAACCCTTAACCTCACCCTCATGCTCAGCCTAAGCCTAAGCCTAAGCCAAAACGTAAACCTGACCCTCATTCTAACCCTAACCCTAACACTAACCCTAACTCTAAACCTAAAACTCACCCTCACCCTCACCCTCAGCCTGAACCTAAGGCAAACCCTAAACCTAACATTAACCCTCACACTCACTCTAACCCTCACCCTAACCCTAACCCTAACACTAACCCTAACACCCTAAGCCTCACCCTCAGCCTCACCCTAACCCTAATTATAACCCTAAACCTCACCCTCACCCTAACCCTAACCCTAAACCTAACCCTAACCCTAATCCTAACCCTCCCCCCAACACTCAACCTAACCCTAACACTAATCTAACTCTAACTCTAACCCTAACTCTAACCCTAACCCTAACACAAAACCTCACCCTAACCCTAATCCTAACCCTCACCCAAACCCTAACCCTCACCCTCAACAGTAAAACTAATCCTAACCCTAACAGTAACCCTAACCCTAAACCTAAACCTCATTCTAAATATAACACTCACGCTAACACTAACCCTCACCCTAACACTTAAATTCACCCTAACACTAAATCTAACCCTAACACTACCACTCACACTAACCCTAACCCTCACCCTCACCCTAGCCCTCACCCTAAACCTAACCCTCATCCTCATCCTAAACCTCACACTAACCGTAAAACTAATCCTCAATATAAACCTCACCCTCAAATTAACCCTAACCCTAACCCACACCCTAACCCTAACCCTCACCCTTAACTTAATCCTCACTCTCAGCCTAACTCTCACCTTTACCCTTACCTGCACCCTCACCCTAATCCTCACCCTAAGCCTAACCCTCATCCTAACCCTAACCCTGACCGTAACCCTAAGCCTAACCCTAACCCTAACCCTCACCCACACCCTAGACATCATCCTAACCCAAATCCTAACCCCAAACCTAACCCTAACCCTCACCATCACCCTTAACCTAATCCTCAACCCCACCCTCACCCTCAGCCTAACCCTAACCCTAAGCCTAATCCTAACCCTAACCCTCACACTCAGCCTCATCATAACACAAATCCTAAACCCAACCCTAACACTAACCCTAAACCTCAACCTAATCCTGCCCCTAACCCTCCCCCTGACTCTAACTCTAACCCTAAACTTCACCCTCACCCTCATCCTAACCCTCACCCTAAACCTAAATCTAACCCTCACCCTCACCGTAACTCTAACCTTAACCCTAACAATAACACTAACACTAACCATCACCCTAACCCTAAACGTAACCCTAAACCTCACCCTAACCCTAAACCAAACCCTCAACGTCAGCCTCACCCTAACCGTAAACTTAACCTTAACCATAACACTAACAATAACCCTAACCCTAAACCTAACCCTGAAACTAACCAAAACCCTAACCCTCACAGTCACCGTAACCTAACCCTAACCCTCACCCTAACCCTCACCCTCAGGTTAACGCTAAGCCTTAACCCTATCCCTAAACCTAACACAATCATTCACCCTAACATTAACCCTAATCCTAAACCTAACCCTAACCCTAACCCTCATCCTAACCCTCACCCTAACCCTAACCCTAACACTAACCCTAACCCTAACACTCAACCTAACCCTAACTCTAACCCTAAACCTCACCCTCACCTTCACCCTAACCCTAAACCTCACCCTAACCCTAACCTTTACCCTCACCCTCACTGTAACTCTAAACCTAAACCTAACAGTGACACTAACCCTAACACTAACCCTCACCCTCACCCTCACCGTAACCCTAACCCTAACCCAAACCCTCACCCTAACCCTAACCTTAACCCTAACCTAAACCTCACCCTAACCCTAACCCTAACAGTCACCCTGAGCCTCACCCTCACCATAAACTTAAACCTAACCATAACACTAACAATAATCCTAACCCTAACTCTAATCTAACCCTCACTCTCACCCTAACCCTAACCGTAACCCTCACCCTAACCCTAACCCTCACCCTCACCGTAACCCTCACACTAACACTCACCCTAACCCTAAACTTAACGCTAACCCTAAACGTCACCCTAACGCTAACCCTAACCCTCACCCTCACCCTAGCCCTCACCTTAGCCCTAATCCTAAATCTAAACCTCACCCTAACCCTCACCCTAACCCTAAAACTCTAACAATCACCCTAATCCTAACCCTTAACCTCACCCTCACGATCGGCCTAAACCTAAGAATAAGGCTAACCCTAACCCTAACTTTCACACTCACCCTCACCCTCATCCTCACAGTAACTCTAACCTTAACCCTAACAATAACACTAACCCTAACCTTAACCCTAATCCTAACCCTCACCCTGACAATAAACTTCAACCTAAACCAAGCCCTCACCCTAACACTAACACTAACCCTAACCCTAAAGCGCATCCTAACCCTAACCCTAAACCTCAAAATCACACTCACCCTCACAAAAACACTTATCCTAATCCCAGGCCTAACCCTAAAACTCACCCTAACCCTAGCCCTCACCCTAACCCTAAACCTAACACTAACCCTAACCCTAACCCTCACCCTAACCCTAATTCTAAACCTAACCCTCACCCTCACCTTAACCCTAACCCTAACGTTAAACCTAACCCTATAACTCACCCAAAACATAACCCCAAAACTTACCTTCACCCTAGCCCTCACCCAAACCCTAATCCTAACTCTAACCCTCATCCTAACCCTCACCCTAACCCTAAACATAACCATCACCCTAACCCTAACCCTCAGCTTCAACCTCACCCTCAGCCTAAATTTAACCCTAAACCTAAACCTAAACCTAACCCACACACTCATCCTCACCCTAACCCTAATCCTAATCCTAAACCTAAAAATAACCCTAACCCTAAACCTAACCCTTAAACTAAACATAACCCTCACCCTAAACCAAACCCTCACTCTAACACTTACCCTCACCCTAACAGTAACCCTCACACTAACACTGAAGCTCACTGTAACCCTAAACCTCTCCCTAACCTTAACCCTAACCCTAACCTAAACATCACCCTCACCCTAGCCCTCACCTTAACCCTAATTCTAACCCTAACCCTCAACCTAAATCTATCCCTCAACCTCACCCTAAACCTCACACTAACCCTAACCCTAATCCTCAATCTAACCCTCACCCTAACCGTAACCCGAACCCATAACCTAACGCTCACCCTAACCCTAACCCTCACCCTTATCCTAACCCTCACCCTCAGCCTAACCCTCACCTTTACCCTTACCATCACTCTCACCCTAACCCTCAACCTTAACCTAACCCTAACCAAAGCACTCACCCTAACCCTAACCCTAAACCTCATCCTCACCCTCAGATTTACACTAATCCTATCACTATTCCTAACCCTAAACCTCAACCTCACCCTAGCCATGACCCTAATTCTTACCCTCACACTAATCCTAACCCTAACCCTAACCCTAAACCTAACTCTCACAATAAACCTAACCCTCACACAACCATAACCCTACCCCTTACCCTAACCCTCACCTTAACCCTACCACTAACCCTCAACCTAATCCTCACCCAAAACCTCACTGTCACCCTAAATCTGACCTTAACCCTAATAACAACCCTAACCCTCACCCTCACCCTAACCCTCACCCTAACCTTCACACTAAAACTCACCCTAATCATAACCCTAACCCTTAGCCTAACCCTCACCCTAACCCTAAGCATAACCCTAACCCTAACCCTCACCCTAACCCTCACCCAAACCCAAATCTTAACCCTAACCCTCACCCTCACCCTAAACCTCATCCTAACACTTACCCTCATCCTCACCCTAAACCTCACACTTAACCGAATCCCCACCGTAACTCTAACACTAACCGTCACCCTCACCGTCACCCTCACGCTAAGCCTAACCCTAACCATCTCCTTAACCCTAATGTTAAGTCTAACAATCACACTAAAGCTCATGCTATCACTTATCCACACCACAAACCTAACCCTAACCTTAACCCTCACCCTCACCCTAAACCTCACCCTAACCCTAAACCCAATCCTAACCCTCACCCTCACCCTAACCCTAAAAATAACACTCACCTAACCCTAACCCTAACCTTCTACCTCACCCGAACCCTCACCCTAACCCTAACACTCACCCACACCCTAAACCTCAAGCTCACCCTTACCCTAACCCTCTACTAATTCTCACCCTAACCCTAACCATTAGCTAACGAAGAGCCGAACCCTCACTCTCACCTTAACCATATCCCTAACCCTAAACCTCAGCCTCACCCACACCCTCTACCTCAGCCTATCCCTAACCCTATCCCTAATCCTAACCCTAACCCTCACCCTCACCCTAACCCTCACCATAACCCTTAGCCTCACCCTCACTCTCACCCTAACCTTAACCCTCACACTAATCCTAACCCTCACACTAAACCTAAACCTACCCCTCACCCAAAACCTCACCATAAACTTAACCCTAACCCTAACCCTCACCCTCACGCTAGCCCTCAACCTAATACTAATTCTAACCCTAACCCTCACCCTAAACCTCATCCTCACCCTAAACCTCACACTAACCCTAACCCTAATCCCCAATCTAAACCTAACCCTAACCCTTACCCTAACCCTAATCCTCACCCTAACTCGCACCCTAACCCTAAACCTCACCTTTACCCTTACTGTCACCCTCACCCTAAACCTCACCCTACCCCTAACAATCATTCTAACCCTCACCCTAAACATAACCCTAACCATCACGCTAACCATAACCCTCAACCTCACACTCAGCCTCATTCTAAACCTAAGCCTAACCCTAATCCTAATTCTAACCCTCATCCTCACCCTACCCCTCACCCTAACCCTAATCCTAACCCTAACCCTAAAAATAACACTAACCCTAACCCTAACCCTCATTCTAACCCTAACCCTCACCCTAACCCTTACCCTCACCCTAACACTTACCTTACCCTAACAATAAACCTAACCCTAACCCTAACCTTCATTCTATCCCTAACCCTCACCCTAACCCTTACCCTCACCCTAATACTTACCTTACCCTAACAATAACCCTAACCCAAACACTAACCCTCACACTAACCCTAACCATCACGCTACCCTAACCCTAAACCTAAACCTCATCCTAACCCTAACCCTAACCCTCACCCTCAGCCTCACCCTCACCATAACTCTGACCCTAACCTTAACAATAACACTAATCCTAACCCTAAATCTAACCCTAATCCTAATCCTAACCCTAATACCCACCTTCAGCCTCACCCTAACCACAAACTTAACCCTAGCCATAACACTAAAAATAACCCTAACCCTCACCCTAACCCTAACATTAACCCTCACCTTAACCCTAACCCTAACCCTAATCCTAACGCTATACCTCATCCTAACCCTCACCCTAACCCTAACCCTAAACCTCAACCTAACCCTAACCCTCACCCCCACACTCAGCCTAAACCTAAACCTAACCCTAACACTAACCCTCACACTCACACTCAAGCTAACCCTAATCATAAATCTAACCCGCTCCCTAAACATAACCCTCACCCTAAACCTCACCCTAACACTAACCCTAACACCAATCCTAACACTAACCCTCACAATAACCCTAACTCTAACCCTAAACCTTACCCTCACCCTCACCTTAACCCTGACCGTCAACCTCAGCCTAAACCTAAGCCTGACCCTAACCCTAACCCTCACACTCACACTCACCCTCACCCTAACACTAATCCTAATCCCAGCCCTAACCCTAACCATCAACCTAACCCTAACTCTCACAATAATCCTAAACCTAACACTAACCCTAACCCTAACCCTCACCCTAACCGTAACTCTAAACCTAAACCTCACCCTCAACTTAACCCTAAGCCTAACCCTAACCCTAACCCTAAACCTCACCCTAAACATAACCCTAAACCTCACCTTCACCCTAGCCCTCACCCAAACCCTAACCCTAACTCTAACACTCATCCTAACCCTCACCCTAACCCTAACCCTAACCATCACCCTAACTCTAGCCCTCAGCCTCAACCTCACCCTCAGCCTAACCTTAAGCCTGAACCTAAACCTAAACCTAACCCACACTCACCCTCACCCTATCCCTAATCCTAATCCTAATCCTAACCCTAACAATAACCCTAACTCTAAAGCTAACCCTCACCTTAAATATAACCATCACCCTAACCCAAACCCTCACCCTAACACTTACCCTGACCCTAACACTAACCCTAACCATCACCCTAATGTTCACATTAACCCTAACCCTCACAGTAACCCTTAACCTCATCCGAACCTTAACCCTAACCCTAACTTAAACCTCACCCTCATCCTAGCCCTCACCCTAACCCTAATTCTAACCCTAAGACTCACCCTCAACCTCACCCTAAACCTCACACTAACCCTAACACTAATCCTCAATCTTACCCTCACCCTAACTGTAACCCGAAACCTTAACCTAACCCTCACCCTAACCCTAACCCTCACCCTTAACTTAACCCTCACCCTCAGCCTAACCCTCGCCTTTACCCTTACCATCACTCTCACCCTAACCCTCAACCTTACCCTAACCCTCACCCAAGCCCTCACCCTAACCGTAACCCTAAACGTCACCCTCACCCTAACAGTCAGCTAATTCTTACCCTCACACTAATCCTAACCCTAACACTCACACTAAACCTAACCCTCACCCTAACCGTAACCCTAAACCTTACCCTAAACCTCATCTTAACCCTAAATCTAACCCTCACCCTAACCCTCACCCAAAACCTCACCGTCACCGTAAATCTGACCTTAACCCTAATAACAACACTAACACTCACCCGAACACTAACCCTCACCCTCACCCTAATCATAACCCTAACCCTCAGCCTAAACCTCACCCTAACCCAAACTTTAACCCTAAGCCTCACCCTCACCCTAACCCTCATCCTAACACTTAACCTCATCCTCACCCCAAACCTCACACTTAACCGAATCCTCACCGTAACTCTAAATCTAACCATCACCCTCACCGTCACCCTCACGCTAAGCCTAACCCTAACCCTAACCCTAACCCTAAAACTCACCCTAATCCTCACCATAACTCTAATGCTAAGTCTAACACTCACCCTAACCCCCATGCTATCACTTATCCACAGAACAAACCTAACCCTAACTTTAACCCTTACCCTCACCCTAACCCTAATCCTAACCCTAACCCTCATCCTAACCCTCACCCTAATCCTAAGGTTAAACATCACCCTAAGCCTAATCCTCACACCCACCCTCACCCTCAGACTAACCCTAAGCCTAAGCCTAATCCTAACCCTAACTCTCACACTCACCCTCACCCTAAACCTAATCCTAACCCAAAACCTAACCCTAACCCTAAACCTCAACCTTACCCTCACCCTAAACCTAACGTTAACCCTAACACTAACCCTAACCCTAACACTCAGCCTTACCCTCCCCCTCAACTTAACTCTAACCCTAAACCTCTCCCTCACCCTATCCCTAATCCTAACCCTAACTCTAAACCTCACCCTAACCCTAACCCTAACCCTCCCCCTCCCCCTCACCCAAACCGTAAATCTAACCCTAACCCTAACATTAACACTAATCCTAACCCTAAAACTAACCCTAACCCTAAGCCTAACCCTAATGCTAACACTCACCCTCACCCTAATCCTAATCCTAACCCTAACACTTAAACTAACCCTAACCCTCACCCTCACTGTAACCCTAACCCTCATCCAAAAGCTCACCCTAACCCTAACCCTAACCCTCACCCTAACCGTAACCCTACACCTTACCCTAAACCTCACCTTAACCCTAACTCTAACCCTCAACCTAACCCTCACCTAAAGCCTCACCGTCACCCTAAATCTGATCCTAACACTTATAACAACCCTAACCCTAACCCTCACCCTAACACTCACCCTAAACATAACCCTCACCCTCACCCTAACCCTCATCCTAACACTTAACCTCATCCTCACCCGAAACCTCATACTTAACCGAATCCTCACCGTAACTCTAACCCTAACCGTCACCCTCACGCTAAGCCTAACCCTAACCCTCACCCTAACCCTAAAACTCACCCTAATCCTCACCCTCACCCTCACCCTAACCCTAATGCTAAGTCTAACATTCACCCTAACCCTCATGCTATCACTTATCCACACCACAAACCTAACCCTAACCTTAACCCTCACCCTCACCCTAACCCTGACCCTAACCCTAAACCTAATCCTAACCCTCACACTAATCCTAACCCTAACACTAACCCTCACCTAACCCTAAACCTAACCTTCTACCTCAACCTAACCCTCACCATCACCCAAACCTTCACCCCAATCCTAACGCTCACCCACACCCTAAACCTCAAGCTGACCCTTACCATAAACCTCAACTAATCCTCACCCTAACCCTAAACATTACCTAACCTAGACCCCCACCCTCACCCTCACCTTCACCCTAACACTCATCCTCACCCTAAACCTCACCCTAACCATAATCCTAACCCTAAACCTCACCCTCACCCTCAACCTCAGCCTATCCCTAACCCTATTCCTAATCCTAACCCTAACCATCATCCTCACCCTAACCCTCACCATAACCCTTAACCTCACCCTCCCTCTCACCCTAACCATAACCCTCACACTAAACCTAACACTCACCCTAAACCTAAACCTACCCCTCACCCTAAACCTCACCATAAACTTAACGCTAACCCTAACCCTCACCCTCACGCTAGCCCTCATCCCTAACCCTAATTCTAACCCTAACCCTCAACCTAACCCACATCCTCCCCCTAAACCTCACACTAACCCTAACCCTAATCCCCAATCTAACCCTAACCCTAACACTTACACAAACCCTCACCCTAACCCTAACCCTCACCCTTACCCTAACTCTCACCCTTAGCCTAACCCTCAACTTTACTCTTACCATCACGCTCATCGTACCCCTCACCCTAACCCGAACCCTCATCCTAACCCTCACCCTAACCCTAAACCTATCCATCACCATGACCCTAACCCTCACCCTCACCATCATCCTCAGACTAAACCTATGCCTAAGCCTAACCCTAACCTCAACCCTCCCCTCACCATAGCCCTCACCCTAAACCTAATCCTAACCCTAACCCTCATCCTAACCCTCACCCTAACCCTAAGGTTAACCATCACCCTAAGCGTAATCCTCACACCCACCCTCACCTCAGCAAAACCCTAAGCCTAAGCCTAATCCTAACCCTAACCCTAACACTAACCCTAACCCTAACCCTCACCCTAAACGTCCCCCTCAACCTAAGTCTAACCCTAAACCTCAACCTCACCCTATCCCTAATCCTAACCCTAACCCTAAACCTCATCCTAACACTAACACTAACCCTCAACCTCACTCTCACCCAAATCGTAAGTCTAACCCTAACCCTAACATAACCACTAATCCTAACCCTAAAACTAACCCTTACCCTAACCCAAACCTTCACTCTCAGCATCACCCTCACTGCAAATGTAACCCTAACCATTACATTTACAATAACCCTAACCCTAATCCTAACCATCACCCTCAAGCTAACCATAATCCTAACCCTAACTCTCGCCCTAACCATAACCCTCACTCTCACTGAAACCCTAACCCTCACCCTAACCTAACCTTAACCGTCACCCTAACCCTTTACCTCACCCTAATCCTAACACTAAGCCTGACCTAAACCTCCCCCTAAACCTCCCCCTCACCCTAACCCTAACACAAACCCTAACACTCAAACTAACACTCAACCTAACCCTAAACCTAACCCTAACCCTAAACCTCACATTAACCCTAACCCTCACCCTAACCCAAACCCTACCCCTCACTCTAAACCTCAAGCTAAGTCTAACCCTCACCCTCACCAGAACCCTAAACCTAACCCTAACCCTAAACCTCACCTTAAGGCTAATTCTAACCCTAACCCTAACCCTAACCGGCAACCTAACACTAATCCTCACCTTCACCCTCAACCTCAGCCTAACCCTAAGCCTAACCCTAACCCTAACCCTAACCCTCACATTCACCCTCACCCTAACCATAAACCTAAAGCTAACCCAAGCCCTAAACCTTACCCTCAACCTAACCCTCACCCTAACCCTAACCCTAACACTAACCCTAACCCTAAAACTAACAATCACCCTAAACCTCAACCTAACCCTAACCCGCACCCTCACCCTAACCCTCACCATAATCCTTAGCCTCACCCTCACTCTCAAACTAACCGTAACCCTCACACTAATCCTAACCCTCACCCTAAACCTAAACCTAACCCTCACCCTAAACCTCACCATAAACTTAACCCTAACCCTAACCCTCACCCTCACGCTAGCCCTCAACCTAATCCTAATTCTAACCCTAACCCTCACCCTAAACCTCATCCTCACCCTAAACCTCACACTAACCCTAACCCTAATCCCCAATCTAACCCTAACCCTAACCCTTACCCTAACCCAAACCCTGACCCTCACCCTCACCCAAATCGTAAGTCTAACCCTAACCCTAACATTACCTCTAATCCTAACCTTAAAACTAACCCTTACCCTAACCCTAAACTTCACTCTCAGCCTCACCCTCACTGGAAACGTAACCCTAACCATAACATTTACAATAACCCTAATCCTAATCCTAACCATCACCCTCACCCTAACCATAACCCTAACCCTAACCCTCGCCCTAGCCTTAACCCTCACTCTCACTGAAACCCTAACCTTCATCTTAACCCTCACCCTAACCTAACCTTAACTCTCACCCTAACCCTTAACCTCACCCTAATCCTAACACTAACCCTAACCTAAACCTCCCTCTCCCCCTAAACCTAACACAAACCCTAACACAAACCCTAACCCTCAAATTAACCCTCAACCTAACCCTAAACCTAAACCCAACCCTAAACCTCACATTAACCCTAACACTCACCCTAACCCTAAACCTACCCCTCACCCTAACCCTAAGCTTAATCCTAAACCTAACCCTAACCCTCACATTCAACCTCAACCTAATCTTAATCCTAAATCTAACCCTATCCCTAACCCTAACCCTCAACCTAACCCTCACCCTAGCCCTAACCCTAACCCTAATCCTAACCCTAAACCTCATCTTAACCCTCACCCTCAACCTTATGCTCGGCCTAAGCCTAAGCCTAAGCCTAAGCCTAACCCTAAACCTCACCCTAACCCTAAAATTAACACTAACACTAACTCTAAACCTAAACCTCACTCTCACCCTAACCCTAATTCTAACCCTAACCCTAACCCTAAACCTCATCCTAATCGTAACCCTAAACCTCACTCTAACCCTCACTGTAACCGCAACCTTAACCCTAACCCTAACAATAACCCTAAACCTAACCCTAACACTCACCCTAACTATAACCCTCACCTTAAACCAAGCCCTCACCCTAACACTTACCCTAACCCTAACACTAACTCTAACCCTAACACTAACACTCACACTAAACCTAACAGTAACCCTAAACCTTAACCTCAACCTAACCCTCACCCTCACCCTAACCCTAAAACTGACCCTAACCCTAGCCCTACCCCTAAACCTCCCCCTAACCCTATATCTAACCATAAACCTCACCCTCACCCTAACCCTCACCCTCACCCTAGCCCTCACCCTAACCCTAATTCTAACCCTCACCCTCACCCTAACACAGACCCTTATCCTCACCCTAACCCAAAACACTAACCCTAACCCTAATTCTCAATCTAACCCTCACCCTAAGCCTAACTCTTACCTAACCCTAAACCTAACCCTAACCCTCAGACTTATCTTAACCCTAACCCTCAGTGTAAACTTCACTTTTACCCTTACCATCATCCTCACCCTTACCCTCACCCTAACCCTAAAACTCATCCTAACCCTCACGCTATCCGTAAACTTAACCATCACCCTGACCCTAACCCTCACACAAAACCTCACGCTCAGCCTAACCCTAAGCCTATGCCTAAGCCTTAACCTAACCCTCATCCTCACCCTAGCCCTCAACCTAACCCTAATCCTAACCATCACCATAACCCTAATACTGACCCCCAACCTCAGCCTAACCCTAAGCCTAAGCCTAACCCTAAACCTAACTCTCACAATCACCCTCACCCTAAACCTAACCCTAACCCTAACCCTAAACCTCAACCTAACCTTCACCCTAACCTTAACCCTAACACTAACACTACCCCTAACCCTCGATCTAACCTTCCCCCTAACCCTACATCTAACCTTAAACCTCACCCTCACCCTAACACTAATCCTAACCCTAACCCTAAACCTCACCCTAAATCTAACTCTCACCCCCACCCTCACCCTCACTCTCACAGTAAATCTAACCCTAACCCTAACAATAACACTAATCCTAACCCTAAACCTAACTCTAACCCTAACAGTAATCCGAAGCTCACCATCACCCTAATGCTAATTCTAACCCTAAGCCCCACCGTAACACTAACCCCCATGTCACCATAACCCTAACTCACGCTTTCCCTAACCCTAACCCTAAACCTCACACTAACAGTAACTCTAATACTCACCTTCACCCTAGTTCTCACCCTAACTCTAATCCTAAACCTAATCCTCATTCTAACCCTCACCCTAACCCTAACACTAACCCTCACCATAACCCTAAACCTAACCCTCAACCTAACCTTAACACTCACCCTAACCCTAACTCTCACCCTCACCCTCACCCTCAGCCTAAACCTAAGCCTAATCCTAAATGTAACCCTAACACACACCCTCACCCTCACCCTAACCCTAATCCTAAACCTAACCCTAACCCTAAACCTCTCAATACCTCTCACTCTAAACCTAACTCTAACCCAAACCCAAAAACTCACCCTAACCCTAACCATAACCCTCACACTAACCCAAACCCTCACCCTAACACTTACCATGACCCTAACACTAACCCTCACACTAACTCTAAACCTAACCCTCACCCGCAACCTCACCCTCATTGGAACTCTAACCCTATCTCTAAAAATAACACTAATCCTAACCCTAACCGTCACCCTAACCCTAATCCTCAACCCCACCCTCACCCTCATCCTAACCCTAAGCCTAAGCCTAACCCTCACCCTATCCCTTACACTCAGCCTCACCCTAACCTAATCCTAACCCTAAACCTATCTCTAAACCTCATCCTAACCCTCACGCTCACCCGAACCCTAACACTCACCCTAACCCTCCTGCAACCCTAACTCTAACCCTAAAACTCACCCTCACCCTAACCCTAAACCTAACCCTAAACCTCACCCTAAACCTCACCCTAACCCTAAACCCTCACCCTCACCCTCAACCTCACAGTAACTCTAACCCTAACAATAACACTAAAACTAACCCTAACCCTAACCATAACCATAACCCTCAACCTCAGCCTCACCCTCACCGCAAACTTTACCCTAACCATGACGCTAACAATAACCCTAAACCTAACCCTAACCCTAATCCTCACCCCCACCCTCACCCTCAGCCTAACCCTAAGCCTAAGCCTAACCCTAACCCTAACCCTCACCATAATGCTAACACTAACCCTAAACCTAATCCTAAATCTAACCCTAAACCAAACCCTAAACCTCAGCCTCACCCTCACCATAACACAAACGCTAATCTTAACCCTCATCCTAACACTAAGCCTAATCCTAACTCTAACCCTAAACCTCACACTCAACCTCACCCTAACCTTAATACTAAACCTAACTCTCACCCTAACCCTAACCCTCAACCTAACCCTCAACCTAGCCCTAACCCTAAACCTAATCCTTATCCTAAACCTCATCCTAACCCTCACCCTCAACCTCATGCTCGGCCTAAGCCTAAGCCTTAGCGTAAACCTAACCCTAACCCTCACTCAAAGCCTAAAACTAACACAAAGCCTAACTCTAAACTTAAACCTCACTCTCACCCTAACCCTAATTCTAACCCTAACATAAGCCTAAACCTCATCCTTACCCTAACCCTAACCCTCACTATCTCCCTCACTGTAACCATAACTCTAACCCTAACCCTAACAATAACCCTAAACCTAACCCTAACCCTCACCCTAACCATGACCTCACCCTATCCCAAACCCTCAACCTAACACTTACGCTAACCATAACACTAACCCTAACCCTAACACTAACCCTCACACTAACACTTACCTTAACCCTAACCCTTAACCTCAACCTAACCCTCACCCTTACCCTAAGCCTAATACTAACCCTAACCATAACCCTCACCCTAACCTTTCCCCTAACCTTACATCTAACACTAAATCTCAACCTCACCCTAACCCTAACCCTAAACCTAACCCTAAACCTCACCGTAAACCTCACCCTAACACTAATCCTCACCCTTACCCTCAACCTCACCGTAACTTTAACCCTAACCCTAACAATAACATTAACCCTAACCCTAACAATAACCCTCACCCGCAGCCTCACCCTCACCGCAAACTTAACCCTAACCATAACACTAAAAATAACCTAAACCAAACCCTAACCCTAACCGTAATCCTCACCCTCAGCCTAACCCTAAGCCTAACCCTATCCCTAAACATAACCCTCAACATAACCCTAACCCTAACCTTAACCCTAAGTCTAAACATAACACTAACCCTAAACCTAACCCTAATCCTAAACCTAACCCTAATCCTCAGCCTCACCCTCACCCTAACCCAAACCCTAACACTAATCCTCACCCTAACCCTAAGCCTAATCCTAACCCTAGCCCTAACTCTCACACTCACCCTCACCCTAAACCTAATCCTAAACCTAACCCTATCCCTAACACTAAACCTCACCCTAACACTCACCATAGCCCTCAGCCTAACCCTAAACCTAAACCTCATCCTCACCCTAGCCCTCACACTAACCCTAAATCTATCCATCACCCTCACCCTAACCCTAACCCTCATCCTCACCCTAAAAATCACACTAACCCTAAACCGAATCCTCAATCTAACCCTCACCCTAACACTAACACTAACCCTTAACCTAACACGAAAAATAACCCTAAAACTCACCCTTATCTTAACACTTACCCTCAGCCAAAACCTCTCCTTTACCCTTACCATCATAATCACCCTAACCCACACCCTAACCCTAAACCTCATACTAAGCCTCACCCTAACCGAAACCCTCACCCTAGCCCTCACCCTAACCCTAATCCTAACACTAACCCTCATTCTAACCCTCACCCCAACCCTAACCCTAACCATCACCCTAACCCTAATCCTCACCCCCACCCTCACCCTCAGCCTAACCCTAAGACTAAGCCTAACCCTAACCCTAAACCTCACACTCACCCTCACCCAACCCAAATCATAACACTAACCCTAACCCTAACCCAAAACCTCAACGTAACCATCAACCTAACCTTAACCCTAACACTAAACCTAACCCTAACCTCGAACTAACACTCCCCCTAACCCTAAATCTAACACTAAACCTCACCCTCACCCTAAACCTAATCCTAACCCTAACCATAAACCTCAACCTAACCCTAACCCTAACATTCACCCTCAACCTCACCCTTACCATAAATCTAAGCCTAACCCTAACAATAACACTAATCCTAACCCTAAACCTAAGCCTAACCCTAATCCTAACACTCACCCTAACCCTAACCCTAATCCTAACCCTAACCCTCAACCTAACCCTAATGCTCACACTCACAGTAATCCTAACCCTCATTCAAACCCTCACCCTAACCCTAACCCAAACCCTAAACCTCACCATAACACTAACCCTAACCCTCAACCTCACCCTAGAACTCACCCTAACCCTAATCCTACCCCTAAACCTCATCCTAACCCTAAACCTAACCATCACACTATCTCTAACCCTAACCCTCAACCTAACCCTAACCCTCACCCTAACTCTAAACTTAACCCGAACCCAAACTCTCACCCTAAACCTAACCCTAAACCTCACCCTAACCGTAACCCTCACCCTCACCCTCACCGTCAGCCTAATGTTCACCCTAACCCTAACCCTAACACTCACCCTAAACCTAACCCTCTCCCTCAGCCTAACCCCAAGCCGAAGCCTAACCCTAAGCCTAACCCTCACACTCACCCTAACCCTCACACTCACCTTAACCCTCACCCAAACCCTAAATCTAACACTAACCCTAACCCTAACCCTCACCTTCAGCCTCACCCGAAACCTAACTCTAATCCTAAAACTAACTCTCATCCTAACCCTAACCCTAACCCTAACCCTAAACCTCACTCTAACCCTAAATCTCACAATCACCCTAATCCTAACCCTAACCCTCATCCTAACCCTCATCCTAACACTAACCCTAATCCTCACCCTCACCCCCAACATCACCCTCAGCCTAACACTAACCCTAACCCTAACCCTCACGGTAACTCTTAGCCTAACCATAAACCTAACCCTAAATCTAACGCTAAACCAAACCCTAATCCTCAGCCTCACCCTCACCATAACACAAACCCTAAAATTAACCCTCACCCTAACCCTAAGCCTAATCCTAACACTAACCCTAACCCTTACACTAAACCTCACCCTAAACTTAATCCTAAACCTGAATCGATCCCTAACCCTAACCCTCAATTTAACCCTCACCCTAGCCCTACCCCTATCCCTAATCCTAACCCTAAACCTCATCCTAACCCTCACCCTCAACCTCATGCTCAGCCTAAGCCTAAGCCAAAGCCTAAGCCTTACCCTAACCCTCACCCTAAACCTAAAACTAACACTAAGCCTAACTATAAACATAAATCTCAGTCTCACCCTAACCCTAATTCTAACAATAACATAACACTAAACCTCATCCTAACCCTAAACCTAACCCTCACTCTCACCCTCACTGTAACCGTAACGCCAACCTTAAACCTAACAATAACCCTAAACCTACCCCTAACCCTCACCCTAACCATAATACTCACCCTAACCCAAACGCTCAAACTAACACTTACACTAACCCTAACTGTAACCCTAACCCTAACACTAACCCTTACATTATCCCTAACCCTTAACCTCAACCTAACCCTCACCCTCACCCTAAGCCTAACATTAACCCTAATCCTAACTCTCCCCCTAACCCTATATCAAACCCTAAACCTCACCCTCACGCTAACACTAACCCTAAACCTCACTCTAAACCTCACCCTAACCCTGACCTCACCCTCACCCTCAACCTCACCGTAACACTAACCCTAACCCTAACCCTAACAATAACATTAACCCAAACACTAACCCTAAAAATAACCCTCACCCTCAGCCTACCCTTACTGCAAAATTAACCCTAACCATAACATTAACAATAACCTAAACCAAACCCTAACCTTAACCCTAATCCTCAGCCCCACCCTCACCGTCAGCCTAACCCTACGCCTAACCCTATCCCTAACCCCAACCCTCACCATAACCCTAACCCAAAACCTACCCTGAGTCCTCAGCCTAACCCTAAGCCTAATCCTAACCCTAACCCTAAGCCTAATCCTAACCGTAACCCTAAACCTAATCCTAAACCTAACCTTATCCCTAACACTAAACCTCACCCTATCACTCACCTTAGCTCTCAACCTAACCCAAAACCTAAACCTCATCCTTACCCTAGCCCTCACCCTAACCCTAATTCTATCCCTCACCCTCACCCTAACCCTAACCCTCATCCTCACCCTAAACCTCACACTAACCCTAAACGGAATCCTCAATCTAACCCTCACCGTAACCCTAACACTAACCCTTACTCTAACCCTAAACCTAACCCTAACCCTCACCCTTATCTTAACACTCACCCTCAGCCAAAACCTCTCCTTTACCCTTACCATCATAAATACCCTAACCCAAACCCTAACCCTAAACCTCATACAAACCCTCACCCTAACTGTAAACCTAACCATCACCCTAACCGAAACCCTCAACCTCAACCTCAAGCTCAGCCTAACCCTAAGCCTAAGCCTTACCCTAATCCTCACCCTCACCCGAGCCCTCACCCTAACCTTAATCCTAACCCTAACCCTCATTCTAACCCTCAACCTAACCCTAACCCAAAGCATCACCGTAACCCTAATCCTCACCCCCGCCCTCACCCTCAGCCTAACCCTAAGCCTAAGCCTAAGCCTAACCCTAACCCTACCCAAAACCTCAACATAACCATCAACCTACCCTTAACCCTAACACTAACCCTAACCCAAAACCTCGAACTAACATCACTCTCACCCGAGCCCTCACCCTAACCTTAATCGAAACCCTAACCCTCATTCTAACCCTCAACCTAATGCTAACACTAACCATCACTGTAACCCTAATCCTGACCCCCACCCTCACCCTCACCCTAACCCTAATCCTAACCCTAAAACTAACCCTAACCCTAAACCTCAACCCTACACTCACCCTAAACCTAACGCTAACCCTAACACTAACCCTAAACCTAACACTCACCCTTACCCTCCCCCTCAACCTAAATCTAGTCCTAAACCTCTCCCTCACCCTATCCCTAATCCTAACCCTAACTCTAAACTTCACCCTAAACCTAACCCTAACCCTCACCCTCACCCTCACCCAAACCGTAAATCTAACCCTAACCCTAATATTAACACTAATCCTAACCTTAAAACTAACCCTTACCCTAACCCTAACCTTCACCCTCAGCTTCACCCTCACTGCAAATGTAACCCTAAACATAACATTTACAATAACCCTAACCCTAATCCTAACCATCACCTTCACCCTAACCTTAATCCTAACCCTAACCCTCACCATAACTTTAACCCTCACCCACACTGAAACCCTAAACCTCATCTTAACCCTCACCCTCAAACTCACCCTCACCCTCACCGTAACTCTAACCCTAACCCAAACAATAACACTAATCCTAACCCTAAACCTAACCCTAACCCTAAGCCTAACCCTAATGCTAACACTCACCCTCACCCTAATCCTAATCCTAACCCTAACACTCAAACTAACCCTAACCCTCACCCTCACTGAAAACCTAACCCTCGTCCAAAAGCTCACCCTAACCCTAACCCTAACCCTAAAACTCACCCTAACACAAACCCTAAAACTCACCGTCACCCTAGCCCTCACCCTAACCCTAATCATAACCCTAATCCTCATCCTAACCCTCACCCTAACCATAACTCTAACCCTAAAATTCACCCTCACCCTAACCCTAACTAAAACACTAACCCTAACCCTAAACCTCACCCTAACCCTAACCCTCACCCTCACCCTCACTGTAACACTAACCCTAAACCTAACAATAACCCTAAACCTAACCCTAACCCTCACACTAAACATAACACTCACCCTAACCCTAACTCTCAACCTAACACTTACCCTAACCCTTACCCTAACCCTAACTCAAACACTAACCCTCACAGTAACCCTAACTCTCACCCTAACCCGAAACCTCACACTCACCCTAACCCTAACCCTAACCCTCACCCTAGCACTAACTCTAATCCTAATTCTAACCATTACCCTCACCCTAACCCTCAACTTCATCCTCAGCCTAAACCTCACACTAACCCTAACCCTAATCCTCAATCTAACACTCACCCTCACCCTAACCCTCACACTAAACCTGATGCTAACCCTCACCCTAATCCTAACCCTCACCCTTAGGGCAACACTTACCCTCCGCCTAAACCTCACCTTTAATGTTACAGTCATGCTCACCCTAACCCTCACCCTAACCCTAACACTCATCCTAACACTTGCCCTAAACCTAACACTATCCATCAGCCTAACCCTATCACGCACCCTCACCCTCACCCTCACCCTAGCCCTCACCCTAAAACTTATCCTAACCCTAACCCTCATCCTAACCCTCACCCTAAACCTAACCCTAACCATCACCCAAAACCTATTCCTCACCCCTACACCCTCATCCTCAGCCTAACCCTAAGCCTAAGCCTAACCCTCACCCTCACCCTAGCCCTCACGCTAAACCTAATCCTAAACCTAACCCTCATCCTAACCCTCACCCTAACCCTAACCCTAACAATCACCCAAACCCTATTCCTCACCCCCACCCTCACCCTCAGCCTAACCCTAAGACTAAGACTAACCCTAACCCTAACCCTCACCCTCACCCTAGCCTACACCCTAACACTAGTCCTAAACCTAACCTGAACCCTAATCCTCACCTTAAACCTAACCCTAACCTTAACCCTCACCATAGCCCTCACCGTAACCTTAATCCTAACCCTATACCTCATCCTAACCCTCACCCTATCCCTAACCCTAACCCTCACCCTAACCCTAACCCTCACCCTCACCCTCAGCCTAACCCTAAACCTACCCTAACACTAATCCTCACACTCACACTCACGCTAAACCTAATCCATAATCTAACCCGATCCCTAAACATAATGCTCACCCTAATCTTCACCCTAAACCTAACCCTACCACAAATCCTAACACTAACCCTCATACTATCCCTAACTCTAATCCTAAACCTCGCCCTCACCCTTACCTTAACCCTCACCCTCACCCTCAGCCTAAACCTAAGCCTAAACCTAACCCTAACCCGAACCCTCACACTCACACTCACCCACACTTTAACACTAATCCTACTCCCAGCCCTAACCCTAACCCTCACCCTAACCCTAACCCTCACCCTAACCCTAAACTGAAGATTAACCTTAACCCTTACCCTCACCCTAACTCTAAACCTAAACCTCACCCTCACCTTAACCCTAAACCTAATCCTAACCCTAACCCTAAACCTCACCCTAAACATAACCCTAAACCTCACCTTCACCCTAGCCCTCACCCAAACCCTAATCCTAACTCTAACCCTCATCCTAACCCTCACCCTAACCCTAACCCTAACCCTAACCCTCACCCTCACCCTCAGCCTAACCCTAACACTAATCCTCACACTCATACTAACACTAACCCTAATCCTAAATCTAACCTGATCCCTAACCATAACCCTCACCCTAACCCTCACCCTAACCCTAACCCCAACACCAATCCTAACACTAACCCTCACACTAACCCTAAATCTAACCCTAAACCTCACCCTCACCCTCACCTTAACCCTCACCCGCAACCTCAGCCTAAACCTAAGCCTAACCGTTAGCCTAACCCTAACCCTCACACTCACACTCACCTTCACCATAACACTAATCCTACTCCAAGCCCTAACCCTAACCCTCATCCTAACCCTAACCCTCACCCTAAACCTAAACCCAACATTAACCCTAAGCCTAACCCTCACCCTAACCCAATCTCTAAACCTAAGCCTCAGCCTGACCTTAACCCTAACCCTAACCCTAACCCTAAAACTAAACCTCACCCTAAACATAACCCTAAACCTCACCTTCACCGTAGCCCTCACCCAAACACTAATCCTAACTCTAACCCTCATCCTAACCCTCACCCTAACCCTAACCCTAACCATCAACCTAAACCTAACCCTCAGGCTCAACCTCACCCTCAGCCTAACCTTCAGCCTAAACCTAAACCTAACCCTAACCGACACACTCACCCTCACCCTAACCCTATTCCTAATCCTAACCCTAACAATAACCCTAACCCTAAACCAAACCCTCAACCTAAACATAATCCTCACCCTAACCCAAACACTCACCCTAACACTTACCCTCACCCTACAGTAACCCTAACTCTAACACTAACCCGCACACTAACCCTAACCCTCACAGTAACCCTAAACCTTAACCCTAACCCTAACCTAAACCTCACCCTCATCCTAGCCCTCACCCTAATCCTAATTCTAACGCTAACCCTCACCCTAACCCTAACCCTCAACCTCACCCTAAACCTCACACTAACCCTAACCCTAATCATCAATCTTACCCTCACCATAACCGTAACCCGAACCCTTAACCTAACCCTCACCCTAACCCTAAACCTCACCCGTATCTTAACCCTCACCCTCAGGCTAACCCTCAACTTTACCATTACCATAACTCTCACGCTAACCCTCAACCTTACCCTAACCCTCACCCAAGCCCTCACCCTAACCCTAACCCTAAACCTCACCCTCACCCTCACCCTCAGCTTTACACTAATCCTATCACTATTCCTATTCCTAAACCTCATCCTCACCCTAACAGTCACCTAATTCTTACCCTCAAACTCATCCTAACTCTAACCCTAACCCAAACTCTCACAATAAACCTAACCCTCACTCTAACCGTAACCCTACCCCTTACCCTAACCCTCATCTTAACCATAACTCTAACCCTCAACCTAACCCTCACCCAAAAACTCACCGTAAACCTAAATCTGACCCTAACACTAATAACAACCCTAACTCTCACCCTCACCCTAACCCTCACCCTAATCATAACCCTAACCCTCAGCCTAACCCTCACCCTAACCCTAAGCATAACCCTAACCCTAACCCTCACCCTAACCCTCACCCTAACCCAAACCTTAACCCTAACCCTCACCCTCACCCTAACCCTCATCCTAACCCTTAACCTCATCCTCACCCTAAACCTCACACTTAACCGAATCCTCACAGTAACTCTAACCCTAACGGTCACCCTCACGGTCACCCTCACGCTAAGCCTAACCCTAAACCTCACCCTAACCCTAAAACTCACCCTAATCCTCACCATAAATCTAATGCTAAGTCTAACACTCACCCTAACCCTCATTCTATCACTTATCCATACCACAAACCTAACCCTAACCTTACCCCTTACCCTCACCCTTTACCTCACCCTAACCCTAAACCTAATCCAAACCCTCACCCTAACCCTAACCCTAACACTAACCCTCACCTAAACCTAACCCTAACCTTCTACCTCACCCTAACCATCACCATCACCCTCACCCTCACCCTAACCCTAACGCTCACACACACCCTAAACCTCAAGCTCACCCTTACCCTAACCCTCAACTAATCCTCACCTGAACGCTAACCATTACCTAACCAAGACCCTTACCCTCACCCTCACCTTCACCCTAACCCTCACTCTCACCCTAGACCTCACCCTAACCATAACCCTAACCCTAAACCTCACCCTCACCCTAACCCTTACCCTCACCCTCAAAATCACCCTAACCCTCACCCTCACCCTCACCCAAATCGTAAGTCTAACCCTAGCCCTAACATTACCACTAATCCTAACCCTAAAACTAACTGTTACCCTAACCCTAACCTTCACTCTCAGCCTCACCCTGACTGGAAATATAACCCTAACCATAATATTTACAATAACCCTAACCCTAATCCTAACCATCACCCTCACCCTAACCATAATCCTAACCCTAACTCTCGCCCTAACCCTCATCTTAACCCTCACCCTAACCTAAACATAACCCTCACCCTAACCCTTTACCTCACCCTAATCCTAACACTAAGCCTGACCTAAACCTCCCCCTAAACCTCCCCCTCACCCTAACCATAACACAAACCCTAACCCTCAACCTAACCCTCAACCTAACCCTCAACCTAACCCTAACCCTAACCATAACCCTAAAACTCACATTAACCCTAACCCTCACCCTAACTCTAACCCTACCCCTCAGCCTAACACTCAAGCTAACTCTAACCCTCACACTCACCAGAATCCTAAACCTAACCCTAACCATAAACCTCACCTTAAGGCTAATTCTAACCCTAACCCTAACCCTAACTGGCACCCTAACCCTATTCCTCACCTTGACACTCACCCTCAGCCTAACCCTAAGCCTAAACCTAACCCTATCCCTAACCGTCACACTCACCCTCACACTAACCTTAATCCTAAAACAAACCCGAGCCCTAACCCTTACCATCAACCTAACCCTCACCCTAACCCTAACCCTGACCCTAACCCTCACCCTAACCTTCACCCTAAAAATCACCCTAACACTAACACTAACCCTAACGCTGACCTTCACCCTAACCCTAGCATTAAACCTCACCCAAACGCTCACGATCACCCTCACCGTAACTGTAACCCTAACCCTAACAATAACCCTAACCCTAATCCTAAGCCTCACCCTAACCATAACCCTCACCCTAAACCTAAACCTCGCCCTAACACTTACCCTCACCGTAACACTAACGCTCAAACTAATCCTACCCCTCAGCGAAACCCTAAACCTCACACTAAACCTAACACTAATCCTCAATTTAACCCTCACCCTCACCCTAAACCTAACCCTAACCCTTACCCTATCCCTCACCCTAACCCTATCCCTCCCCCTTACCGTAGCCCTCACCCTCAGCCTAACCCTCACTTTAACATTACGAACACCCTCAACCTAACCCTCACCCTAACCCTAAACTCGAACCCTAACTCTCACCCTAACCCTAACCATAAGCCTCACCCTAACCCTAACACTCACCCTAACCCTAACACTCACCCTCACCCTCACCCTGAGCCTAACCCTAAGCCTAACCCTAACTCTAACCCTCACACTCACCCTCTCCCTGACCCTAATCCTAATCCTAACAAAACCCTAACACACAATCTCACCCTAAACCTCACCCTAACCCTAACGCTAACCCTAACACTAACAAACACCCTAACCCTCAACCTAACCCTATCTCTAACACTAAACCTCAAACTCACACTGACCCTAAACTTAACCCTAACCCTAAACCTCACCCTAAACCTAACCCTAAACTTCACCCTCACCCTAGCCCTCACCATAACCATAATCCTAAAAATAACCCTCTTCTTAACCCTCATCCTAACCCTAACCGTAACCCTCACCCTAACCCTAATCCTAACCATAACACTAACCCTAAACCTCACCCTAACCCTAAACCTAAAACTAACCCTAACCCTAACCCTCATCCTCACCCTCACTTGAATCCTGACTGTAACCATAAACCTCACCCTCACCCTCACCCTAACTCTAACCCTAAACCTAAACCTAAACCTCACCCTAACCCTAACCCTCACCCTCACCCTCAACGTAACCCTAACTCAAAACTTAACAGTCACCCTAAACCTAACCCTAACCCTCACCCTCAATGTAACCCTAACTCAAAACTTAACAATCACCCTAAACCTAACCCTAACCCTCACCCTAACCATAAAACTCACCCTAACCCTAACCCTCACCCTAACACTTACACTCACCCTAACACTAATCCTAACTCTAACACTAACACTCACAGTAACCCTAACTCTCACCCGAAATCTAAACCTCACCTTAACCCTAACCCTAACCCTCAGCCTCACCCTAGCCCTCACCCTAACCCTAATTCTAACCCTAACCCTCACCCTCACCCAAACCCTCATCCTCACCCTAAACCTCACACAAACCCCAACCCTGATCCTCAATCTAACCCTCACCCTCACCCTAACCCTCATCCTAACCCTTACCCTAACCTCAACCTAATCCTAACACTCACCCTTAGGGGAACACTCACCCTCAGCCTAACCCTCAACTTTATTCTTACCATCACACTCATGCTAACCCTCACCCTAACCCTAACCCAGATCCTAACACTCACCCTAAACCTAACCCTATCCATCACACTAACCCGAACCCTCACCCTCACCCTCACCCTAAGCCTAACCCTAAGCCTAAGCCTAACCCTAACCCTAACCCTCACCCTCACCCTAGCTCTCACCCTAAACCTAATCCTAATGCTAAGACTCATCCTCACCCTCAACCTAACCCTAACACTATCCATCACCCAAAACCTATTCCTCACCAACATACTCACCCTCAGCCTAACCCCAAGACTAACCCTAACCCTAACCATAACCCTCAACCTCAGGCTCGCCCTCACCGCAAACTAAACCCAAACCATAACACTAACAATAACCCTAATTTTAACCCTAACCCTAACCCTAATCCTCACCTCCACCCTCACCCTCAGCCTAACCCTAACCCTAACCCTAAACCTAAACCTAACACTAAAACTCACCCTAATCCTCAGCCTCAACCTCACCCTAAACCAAACCCTAACATTAATCCTCACCCTAACCCTAAGACTAACCCTAACCCTAATCCTAACTCTCACACTCAATCTCAACCTAAAATTAAACCTAACCCTAAACCTCACCCTAAACCTCACCCTAAACTTAACCCTCACCCTCAACCTCAACCTCACCACAAAATTTACCCTAACCATAAAACTACCAATAACCCTAACCCTAACCCTAACCCTAAACCTAATCCTCACCCCACCCTCACCCTCAGCCTATTCATAAGCCTAATCCTAAGCCTAACCCTAAGCCACACCATAACCCTAAAACTAACCCTCGCACTAACCATAACCCTAACACGAAACCTCAATTTAAGGCTAACTCTAAACCTAACCCTAACCCTAACCGCACCCTAACCCTAACCCTCACACTTACACTCTACCTCAGCCTAACCCTAAGCCTAAATCTTATCCAAACCCTAACCCTCACACTAACCCTAACCCTAAACCTAATCCTAAACCTAACACTATCCCTAACCCTAACCCTCACCCTAACGCTCACCCTACCATTAACCCTAACACTAACCCTAAACCTAACCCTCACCATAACCCTCACCCTAAACCTATCGCTAACCCTAAACCTCAAACTCACGCTGACCCTAACCCGAAACCTCACCCTCACCCTCACCCTAACCCTCACCCTATTAATAACCCTAATCCTCAGCCTAACCCTCACCCTAACCCTAAGCATAACCCTAACCTTAACCCTCACCCTAACCCTCACCCTAACCGAAACCTTAACCCTAACCCTCACCCTCACCCTAACCCTCATCCTAACACTTAACATCATCCTCACCGTAAACCTCACACTTAACCGAATCCTCACCGTAACTCTAACTCTAACCGTCACCCTCACGCTAAGCCTAACCCTAACCCTCACCCTAACCCTAAAACTCACCCTAATCCTCACCCTCACCCTCACCCTAACACTAATGCTAAGTCAAACATTCACCCTAACCCTCATGCTATCACTTATCCACACCACAAACCTAACCCTAACCTTAACCCTCACCCTCACCCTAAACCTCACCCTAACCGTAAACCTAATCCTAAACCTCACCATAATCCTAACCCTAACACAAACACTCACCTAGCCCTAACCCTAACCTTCTACCTCACCCTAATACTCACCATCACCTGAACCTTCACCCTAATCCTAACGCTCACCCACACCCTAAACCTCAAGCTCACCCTTACCATAACCCTCAACTAATCCTCACCCTAACCCTAACCATTACCTAACCAAGACCCTCACCCTCACCCTCACCTTCACCCTAACCCTCACCCTCACCCTAGACCTCACCCTAACCATAACCCTAACCCTAAACCTGACCCTCACCCTCACCCTCAAACTCAGCCTATCCCTAAACCTATCCCTAATCCTAACCCTAACCCTCAACATTACCCTAACCCGCAACATAACCCTTACCCTCACCCTCACTCTCGCCCTAACCGAAACCCTCACACTAAACCTAAGCCTCCCCCTAAACCTAAACCTAACCCTCACTCTAAACCTCACCATAAACTTAACCCTAACCCTAACACTTACCCTCACGCTAGCCCTCAACCTAATCCTAACTCTAACCCTAACCCTCACCCTAACCCTCATCCTCACCCTAAACCTCACACTAACCTAACCCTAATCCCCAATCTAACCCTAACCCTAACCCTTACCCTATGCCTCACTCTAACCCTAACCCTAACCCTCACCCTCAACCTCACCCTCACCCAAATCGTAAGTCTAAACCTAACCCTAACATTACCACTAATCCTAACCCAAAAACTAACCCTTACCCTAACCCTAAACTTCACTCTCAGCCTCACCCTCACTGGAATTGTAACCCTAACCATAACATTTACAATAACCCTAACCCTAATACTAACCATCACCCTCACCCTAACCATAACCCTAACCCTAACCCTCGCCCTAACCTTAACCCTCACTCTCACTGAAACCCTAACCTTCATCTTAACCCTCACCCTAACCTAACCTTAACCCTCACCCTAAACCTTAACCTCAACCTAATCCTAACACTAAGCCTAAACTAAACCTCCCCCTCACCCTAACCCTAACCCTCACCCTCAAGCTGGGCGTAAGCCTAAGCCTAAGACTAAGCCTAGTCCTAACACTAACCCTCACCCAAACCCTAATGCTAACACTAACCCTAACTCGAACCCTAAACCTCACTCTCACCCTAACCCTAACTCTAACCCTAACCCTAAACCTAAACCTCATCCTAACACTAAACCTAACCCTCATCCTCACCCTCACTTTAACCATAACCTTAAACTTAATCCTAACAATAACTCTAACCCTAACCCTGACCCTCACCCTTACCATAAGCCTCAGCCTAACATTTACCCTCAACCTATCACTCACCCTAACCCTAACACTAACCCTCACACTAACCCTAAACATCACCCTAACCCTAAGCCTAATTCTCACCCTAACCATAAACCTCACCCTCAACATCACCCTCAGGCTAACCCTCAGGCTAACCCTAAACCTAACCCTAACAATAACCCTAACCTTAACCCTAACCCGCACCCTCACCCTCACCGGAAATCTAACCCTAACCCTAACAATACCACTAACCCTAAACAAAACCATCACCCTAACCCTAATCCTCACCCCCACACTCACCCGAAGCCTAACCCGAAGCCTAAGCCTAACCCTCAACCTAACCCTCAACTCACCCTCACCCTAACCCTAATCCTAAACCTAACCCTATCCCTAAACTTCAACCTAACCCTCACAAATCACCCTAACACTAACACTAACCATAACCCTAAACCTCACCATAAGCTTCCCCCTAACCCTAACTCTAACCCTAAACCTCACCCTCAGCCTAAACCTAACCCTAAACCTCACCCTAAACCTCACCCTAACTCTAAACTATCACCCTCACCCTCAACCTCACAGTAACTCTAACCCTAACCCTAATAATAACACTAACACTAACCCTAACCCTAACCATAACCATAACCCTCAACCTCAGCCTCACCCTCACTGCAAACTTAACTCTTACTATAACACTAACAATAACCCTAAACCTAACCCTAACCCTAACCCTCACTCCCACCCTCACCCGCACCCTCACCCTCAGCCTAACCCTAACCCTAACACTAACCCTCACCATAACCCTAAACCTAACCCTAAACCTAACGCGAAATCTAACCCTAAACCAAACCCTAATCCTCAGCCTCACCCTCATCATAACCCAAACCCTAATCTTAACCCTCACCGTAACACTAAGCCTAATCTTAACCCTAACCCTAACCCTCACACTCAACTTCACCCTAACCTTAATACTAAACCTAACTCTCACCCTAACCCTAACCCTCAACCTAACCCTCACCCTAGCCCTAACCCTAAACCTAATACTAACCCTAAACCTCATCCTAACCCTCACCCTCACCCTCATGCTCGGCATAAGCCTAAGCCTAAGCCTAAGCCTAAGCCTAACCCTAACTCTCACACTAACCGTAAAACTAACACTAAGCCTAAATCTAAACCTAAACCTAACTCTCACCCTAACCGTAATTCTAACCCTAGCATAACCCTAAACCTCATCCTAACCCTAACCCTAACCCTCACTCTCTTCCTCACTGTAACCGTAACCCTAACCCTAACCCTAACAATAACCCTAACCCTAACCCTGACCCTCACCCTAACCATAACCCTCACCCTAACCCAAACCCTCACCCTAACACTTACGCTAACCATAACACTAACCCTAACCCTAATACTAACCCTCACACTAACACTAACCCTAACACTTACCCTTAAACTCAGACTAACCCTCACCCTTACCCTAAGCCTAACACTAACCCTAACCATAACCCTCACCCTAACTTTATCCCTAACTCTATATCTAACCCTAAATCTCACCGTCACCATAATCCTAACCCTAAACCTAACCTAAACCTCACGCTGATCCAAATCCTAACAATAATCCTCACCCTAACCCTAAGCCTAATCCTAACCTTAACCCAAACCCTCACACTCACCCTCACCCTAACCCTAATCCTAAACCTAACCCTATCCCTAACACTAAACCTCAACCTAACACTCACCCTTGCCCTCACCCTAACCTGAAACCTAAACCTCATCCTCAACCCCTAGCCCTCACCGTAACCCTAATTCTATCCCTCACCTCACCCTAACCCTAACCCTCATCCTCACCCTAAACCTCACACTAACCCTAAACCGAATACTCAATCTTACCCTCACCCTAACCCTAACACTAATCCTTACCCTAACCCGAAAAATAACCCTAACACTCACCCTTATATTAACACTCACCCCCAGCCAAAACCTCTCCTTTACCCTTACCATCATAATCACCCTAACTCACACCCTAATCTTAACCCTAACACTAATCCAAACCCAAAACCTCACCATAACCATCAACCTAACCTTAACCCTAACCCTAACCCTAACCCAAACCCTCGAAATAACACTCCCCCTAACCCAAAATCTAACCCTAAACTTGACCCTCACCCTAACCCTAATCCTAACCCTAAACATAAACCTCACCCTAACCCTAACCCTAACCTTCACCCTCACCCTAACCCTCACCTTGCCATAAATATAACCCTAACCCGAACAATAACACTAATCCTAACCCTAATCCTAAACCTAACCCTAAGCCTAACCCTAATTCTAACACTCACCCTCAACCTAACCCTAATCCTAACGCTAACCCTCAACCTAACCCTAATCCTCACCCTCACTGTAACCCAAACCCTCATCCAAACCTCACCCTAACCCTAATACAAACCCTCAACCTCACCCTGGTCCTCACCCTAACCTTAATCCTAACTCTAATCCTCATCCTAACCCTAACCCTAACCCTAACTCTAATCATCACACTATCCCTAAACCTAACCCTCAACCTAACCCTAACCCTAACCCTAACCCTAAACATAAGCGGAACCCAAACTCTCACCCTAATCCTAACCCTAATCCTCACCCTAAACCTAAATCTAACCCTAAACCTCACCCTCACCCTAACCCTAATCCTAACACTAACCATAAACCTCACCCTAACCCTAACCCTAAACTTCACCCTCACCCTCACCCTCACCTTACCATAAATCTAACCCTAACCCTAACAATAACACTAATCCTAACCCTAAACCTAAACCTAACCCTAAGCCTAAACCTAATCCTAACACTCACCCTCAAACTAACCCTAATCCTAATGCTAACCCTCAACCTAACCCTAATCCTCACCCTCACTGTAACCCAAACCCTCATCCAAACCCTCACCCTAACCCTAATACTAACCCTCAAACTCACCCTATTCCTCACCCTAACCTAAATCCTAATTATAATCCTCATTCTAACCCTAACCCTAACCCTAACCCTAACCATCACACTATCCCTAAACCTAACCCTCAACCTAACCCTAACCGTCACGCTGACCATAAACATAAGCGGAACCCAAACTCTCACAATAATCCTAACCCTAATCCTCACCCTAACCTAAATCTAAACCTAAACCTCACCCTCACTCTAACCCTAATCCTAACACTAACCATAAACCTCACCCTAACTCTAACACTAAACTTCACCCTCACCCTCACCATAAAGCTAACCCTAACCCTAACAATAACACTAATCCTAACCCTAAACCTAACCCTAAACCTAAGCCTAACCCTAATCCTAACACTCACCCTCACCCTAACCCTAATCCTAACCCTAACCCTATACCTAACCCTAATCCTCAACCTCACTGTAACCCTAATCCTCATCCAAAACCTCACCTAACCCACACCCAAACCCTAAAGCTCAACTAACCCTCACCCTAACCAAAACCCTCACCCTCAAACTCAAGCTCAGCCTAACCCTAAGCCTAAGCCTTACCCTAATCCTCACCCTCACCCTAATCCTAATCCTAAACTCACTCTAACCCTCACCCTAACCCTAAACCTAACCATCACCCTAACCCTAATCCTCACCCCCACCCTCAACCTCAGCCTAACCCTAAGCCTAAGCCTAAGCCTAACCCTAACCCTCACACTCACCCTCACCCTAAACCTAATCCTAACCCTAAACATAAACCTCACCCTAACCCTAACCCTAACCTTCACCCTCACCCTCACCCTCAAACTCACCCTTACCATAAATCTAAACCTAACCCTAACAATAACACTAATCCTAACCCTAAACCTAAGCCTAACCCTAATCCTAACACTCACCCTCACCCTAACCCTAATCCTAACCATAACCCTCAAACTAACCCTAACCCTCAACCTCACTGTAATCCTAACTCTCATCCAAACCCTCACCCTAACCCTAACGCTAACCATAAACCTCACCCTAACACTAACACTATAACCCTCAACCTCACCCTAGCCCTCATCCTAACCCTAAATATAACACTAATCCTCATCCTAACCCTAACCCTCACACTAACTATCACACTATCCCTAACCCTAAGCCTCAACCTATCCCTAACTCTCACCCTAACCTTAAAATTAACCCGAACCCAAAATCTCACCCTAACCCTAACCCTAACACTCACCCTAACCCTAACCCTCACCCTCACCCTCACCCTCAGCCTAACCCTAAGCCGAAGCATACCCCTAATCCTAACCCTCACACTCACCCTAAACCTTAACTTAATCCTAATCCTAAACCTGAGCTTAACCATCACCCTCAGCCTAACCCTCACCCTAACCTAAACCTAACACTCACCCTAAACCTAACCCTCACCCTCAGCCTAAACCTAAGCCGAAGCCTAACCCTAATGTTAACCTTCACACTCACCCTAACCCTTAAACTCACCCTAACCCTTACCCTCATCCTACTATTAACCCTAAGCCTAACCCTCACCCTCACATTAACCATCACCCTAATCCTAACTCTAACACTAACCCTAAGCCTAACCCTCAACCTCAGCCTCACCCGAGACCTAACTCTAATCCTAAACCTCACCCTAACCCTAACGCTAACCCTAACCCTAAACCTCACCCTAACCCTAAACCTCACCCTCACCCTAATCCTAACCATAACATCATCCTAACCCTCACCCTAACACTAACCCTAACCCTCAATCTCACCCTCACCCTCACCCTCAGCCTAACCCTATGCCTAACCCTAACCCTAACCCAAACCCGCAAGGGAACCCTAAACCTAACCCTAACCCTAAGCCTTACCCTAAATCTAATCCTAAACCAAACCCTAATCCTCAGCCTCACCCTCACCACAACAGAAACACTAATCTTAACCCTCACCCTAACCCTAAGCCTAATCCTAACCCTAACCCTAACCCTCACACTCAACCTCACCCTAACCTTAATCCTAAACCTGACTTTATCAATAATCCTAACCCTCAACCTAACCCTCACCCTAGACCTAACCCTAACCCTAATCCTAACCCTAAAACTAACACTAAGCCTAACTGTAAACATAAACCTCAGTCTCAACCTAAAGCTAATTCTAACCCTAACATAACATTAAACCTCATCCTAACCCTCATCCTCAACCTCATTCTCGGCCTAAGCCTAAGCCAAAGCCTAAGCCTAACCCTAACCCTCACCCTAAACCTAAAACTAACACTAAGCCTAACTGTAAACATAAACCTCAGTCTCAACCTAACCCTAATTCTAACACTAACATAACACTACACCTCATCCTAACCCTAATCCTAACCCTCACTCTCACCCTCAATGTAACCGTAACCCTAACCCTAACCATAACAATAACCCTAACCCGACCACTAACCATCACTCTAAACATAACCCTCACCCTAACCCAAACGCTCACCCTAACACTTACACTAATCCTAACACTTACGCTAACCCTAATACTAATCCTCATACTAACCCTAACCCTTAACCTCAACCGAACCCTCACCGTAACCCTAAACCTAACATTAACCCTAACCCTAACCCACACCCTAACCCTCCCCCTAACCCTATATCAAACCCTAAACCTCACCCTCACCCTAACACTAAACCTAACCCTAAACCTAAACCTCACCCTAAACCTCACCCTAACCCTAACCCTCACCCTCACCTTCAACCTCACCGTAAATCTAACCCTAACCCTAATAATAACATTAACCCAAACCCTAACCCTAACCATAAACCTCACCCTCAGCCTAACCCTCACTGCAAACTTAACCCTAACCATAACACTAACAATAACCTAAACCAAGCCACACCCTCACCCTCAGCTTAACTCAAAGCCTAACCCTATCCCTAACCCTAACCCTCACTGTAACCCTAACCCAAAACCTACCCCTAGTCCGCACCCTAACCCTAAGCCTAATCCTAACCCTAACCCTAACCCTCACACTCACCCTCACCCTAAACCTAACCCTATCCCTAACACTAAAACTCACCCTAACACTCACCCAACCATCACCCTAACCCTAAACCTAAACCTCACCCTCACCCTAGCCCCCAACCTAACCCTAATTCTATCCCTCACCCTCACCCTAACCCTAACCCTCATCCTCACCCTAAACCTCACACTAACCCTAAACTGAATCCTCAATCTAACCCTCACCCTAACCCTAAAACTAACCCTTAACCTAACCCGAAAAATAACCCTAACCCTCACCCTTACCTTAACACTCACCCTCAGCCAAAACCTCTCCTTTACCCTTACCATCATAATCACCCGAACCCACACCCTAACCCTAAACCTCATACAAACCCACACTCTAACCGTAAACCTAACCATCAACCTAACCGAAACCCTCACCTTCAAACTCAAGCTCAGCCTAACCCTAAGCCTAAGCCTTACCCTAATCCTCACCCTCACCCAAGCCCTCACCCTAACCTTAATCCTAAACCTAAACCTCATTCTAACCCTCAACCTAACCCTAACCCTATACATCACCATAACCCTAATCCTCAACCCCGCCCTCACCCTCAACCTAACCGTAAGCCTAAACCTAACCCAAACCTAACCCTCACACTCACCCTCACCCTAACCTTAATCCTAATCCTAACCCAAAACCTCAACATAACCATCAACTTACCCTTAACCCTAACCCTAACCCTAAACCTAACCCTCGAACTAACACTCCCCCTAACCCAAAATCTACCCCTAAACCTCACCCTCACCCTAACCCTAATCCTAACCCTAACAATAAACCTCACCCTAACCCTAACCCTAAACTTCACCCTCACCCTCACCCTCACCTTACCATAAATCTAACCCTAACCCTAACAATAAAACTAATCCTAACCCTAAACCTAAACCTAACCCTAAGCCTAACCCTAATCCTAACACTCAACCTCAACCTAACCCTAATCCTAACGCTAACCCTCAACCTAACCCTAATCCTCACCCTCACTGTAACCCTAACCCTCATCCAAACCCTAACACTAACGCTCAACCTTACCCTAGTCCTCACCCTAACCTTAATCCTAACTCTAATCCTCATCCTAACCCTAACCCTAACCATAACTCTAACCATCACACTATCCCTAAACCTAACCCTCAACCTAACCCTAACCCTCACCCTAAACATAAACTTAAGCGGAACCTAAACTCTCACCCTAATCCTAACCCTAATCCTCACCCTAACCCTAAATTTAACCCTAAATTTCACCCTCACACTAACCCTAATCCTAACTCTAACCATAAACCTCACCCTAACTCTAACACTAAACTTCACCCTCACCCTCACCCTCACCCTCACCCTTAAGATAAATCTAACCCTAACCCTAACAATAAAACTAATCCTAACAATAAACCTAACCCTAATCCTAATCCTAACACTCACCCTCACCCTAACCCTAATGCTAACCCTAACCCTATACCTAACCCTAATCCTCAACCTCACTGTAACCCTAACTCTCATCCAAACCCTCACCCTAACCCACACCTTAACCCTAAACCTCATACTAACCCTCACCCTAACCTTCACCCTCACCCTCACCTTAACACTTACCATAAATCTAAACCTAACCCTAACAATAACACTAATCCTAACCCTAAACCTAAGCCAATCCCTAATTCTATCCCTCACCCTCACCCTAACCCTAACCCTCAACCTCACCCTAAACCTCACACTAACCCTAAACTGAATCCTCAATCTAACCCTCACCCTAACCCTAACACTAACCCTTACGTTAACCCTAAACCTAACCCTCACCCTCACCCTTATCTTAACACTCATGCTCAGCCAAAACCTCTCCTTTACCCTTACCATCATAATCACCCTAACCCTAAAAATCGTACAAACCCACACCCTAACCGTAAACCTAACCATCACCCTAACCGAAATCTCACCCTCAACCTCAAGATCAGCCTAACCCTAAGCCTAAGCCTTACCCTAATCCTCACCCTAACCCAAGCCCTCACCCTAAACTTAATCCTAACCCTAACCCTCATTCTAACCCTCAACCTAACCCTAACCCTAACCATCACTGTAACCCTAATCCTTACCCCCGCCCTCATCCTCGGCCTAACCCTAAGCCTAAGCCTAACCCTAACCCTAACCCTCACAGTCACCCTCACACTAACCCTAATCCTAACCCCAAACCTCAACATAACCATCAACCTAACCTTAACCCTAACCCTAACCCTAACCCTAACCCTCGAACTAACACTCCCCCTAACCCAAAATCTAAACCTAAACCTCACCCTCACCCTAACCCTAATCCTAACCCTAACCATAAACCTCACCCTAACCCTAACCCTAAACTTCACTCTCACCCTTACCCTCACCTTACCATAAATCTAACCCTAACCCTAACAGTAACACTAATCCTAACCCTAAACCTAAACCTAACCCTAAGCCTAACCCTAATCCTAACACTCAACCTCAACCTAACCCTAATCCTAACGCTAACCCTCAACCTAACCCTAATCCTCACCCTCACTGTAACCCTAACACTCATCCAAAGCCTCACCCTAACATTAACACTAACCCTCAACCTCACCCTAGTCCTCACCCTAACATTAATCCTAACTCTAATCCTCATCCTAACACTAACACTAACCCTAAATCTAACCATCACACTATCCCTAAACCCAACCCTCAACCTAACCCTAACACTCACCCTAACCCTAAACTTAAGCAGAAGCCAAACTCTCACACAAATCCTAACCCTAATACTCACCCTAACGCTAAATCTAACCCTAAACCACACCCTCACCCTAACCCTAATCCTAACACTAACCATAAACCTCACCCTAACTCTAACTCTAAACGTCACCCTCACACTGACCATAAATCTAACCCTAACCCTAACAATAACACTAATCCTAACCCTATACCTAACCCTAAACCTAAGCCTAAAGCTAATCCTAACACTCACCCTCACCTTAACCCTAATCCTAACCCTAATCCTATACCTAACCCTAATCCTCAACCTCACTGTAACCCTAACCCTCATCCAAACCCTCACCCTAACCCACACCCTAACCCTAAACCTCATACTAACCCTCACCCTAACCGAAACCCTCACCCTCAAACTCAAGCTCAGCCTAACCCTAAGCCTAAGCCTTGCCCTAATCCTCACCCTCACCCTAGCCCACACCCTAACCCTAATCCTAATCCTAACCCTCATTCTAACCCTCAACCTAACCCTAACCCTAACCATCACCATAACCCTAATCCTCACCCCCACCCTCACCCTCAGCCTAACCCTAAGCCTAACCCTAACCCTAACCCTCACATTCACACTCACCCTAAACATAATCCTAACCCTAACCATAACCCTAACCCAAAACCTCAACATAACCATCAACCTAACCTTAACCTTAACACTAACCCTAACCCTAACTTCGAACTAACACTCCCCCTAACCCTAAACCTAACCCTAAACCTCACCCTCACCATAAACCTAATCCTAACCCTAACCATAAACCTCACCCTAACCCTAACCCTAACCTTCACCCTCACCCTCACCCTCACCCTTACCATAAATCTAAAACTAATCCTAACCCTAAACATAAGCCTAACCCTAATTCTATCCCTGACCCTCACCCTAACACTAACCCTCATCCTCACCCTAAACCTCACACTAACCCTAAACTGAATCCTCAATCTAACCCTCACCCTAACCCTAACACTAACTCTTACGCTAACCCTAAAGTAACCCTAACCCTCACCTTAAATTAACCCTCACGCTCAGCCAAAACCTCTCCTTTACCCTTACCATCATAATCACCCTAACCCTAAACCTCATACGAACCCGCACCCTAACCGTAAACCTAACCATCACCCTAACAAACACCCTCACCCTCAACTTCAAGATCAGCCTAACCCTAAGCCGAAGCCTTACCCTAATCCTCACCCTCACCCAAGCCCTCAACCTAACCTTAATCCTAACCCTAACCCTCATTCTAACCCTCAACCTAACCCGAAACCTAACCATCACTGTAACCCTAATCCTCACCCCCGCCCTCACCCTCAGCTTAACCCTAAGCCTAAGCCTAATCCTAACCCTAACCCTCACACTCATCCTCACCCTAACCCTAATCCTAACCCTAACCCTAATCCTATCAAAAAACCTCAACATAACCATCAACCTACCCTTAACCGTAACCCTAACCCTAACCATCGAACTAACACTCCCCCTAACCCAAAATCTAACCCTAAACCTCACCCTCACCCTAAACCTAACCCTAATGCTAACAATAAACCTCACCCTATTCCTTACCCTAACCTTCACCCGCACCCTCACCCTCACCTTACCATAAATCTAACCCTAACCCTAACAATAACACTAATCCTAACCCTAAACCAAACCTAAACTAAGCCTAACCCTAATTCTAACACTCACCCTCAACCTAACCCTAATCCTAACGCTAACCCTCAACCTAACCCTAATCCTCACCCTCACTGTAACCCTAACCCTCATCCAAACCCTCACCCTAACCCTAACACAAACCCTCAACCACACCCTAGTCCTCACTCTAACCTTAATCCTAACTCTAATCCTAATCCTAACCCTAACCCTAACCCTAACTCTAACCATCACACTGTCCCTAAACCTAACCCTCGACCTAGCCCTAAACCTCACCCTAAATCTAAACTTAAGCTGAACCCAAACTCTCACCCAAATCCTAACCCTAATCTTCACCCTAACACTAAATCTAACCCTAAACCTCACCCTCACCCTAACCCTAATCCTAACACTAACCATAAACCTCACCCTAACTCTAACCCTAAACTTCACCCTCACCCTAAACATAAATCTAACCCTAACCCTAACAATAAGACTAATCCTAACCCTAAACCTAACCCTAATCCTAAGCCTAACCCTAATCCTAACACTCACCCTCACCCTAACCCTAATGCTAACCCTAACCCTATACCTAACCCTAATCCTCAACCTCACTGTAACCCTAACCCTCATCCAAACGCTCACCTAACCCACACCCTAACCCTAAACCTCATACTAACCCTCACCCTAACGGAAACCCTCACCCTCAAACTCAAGCTCAGCCTAACCCTAAGCCTAAGCCTTACCCAAATCCTCACCCTCACCCTAGCCCTCACCCTAACCCTAATCCTAATCCTAACCCTCATTCTAACCCTCAACCTAACCCTAACCCTAACCATCACCCTAAACCTAATCCTCACCCCCACCCTCACCCTCAGCCTAACCCTAACCCTAAGCCTAAGCCTAACCCTAACCCTCAAACTCACCCTCACCCTAACCCTAATCCGAACCCTAACCATAACCATAACCCAAAACCTCACCATAAAAATCAACCTAACCTTAACCTTAACACCAACCCTAACCCTAACTTCTAACTAACACTCCCCCTAACCCTAAATCTAACCCTAAACCTCACCCTCACCCTAAACCTAATCCTAACCCTTACCATAAACCTCACCCTAACCCTAACCCTAAACTTCACCCTCACCCTCACCCTCACCCTTACCATAAATCTAAAACTAACCCTAACAATAACACTAATCCTAACCCTAAACCTAAGCCTAACCCTAATTCTATCCCTCACCCTCACCCTAACCCTAACCCTTATCCTCACCCTAAACCTCACACTAACCCTAAACTGAATCCTCAATCTAACCCTCACCCTAACCCTAACACTAACCCTTACCCTAACCCTAAATCTAACTCTAACCCTCACCCTTAAATTAACACTCACGCTCAGGCAAAACCTCTCCTTTACCCTTACTATCATAATCACCCTAAACCTAAACCTCATACAAACCCTCACCCTAACCGTAAACCTAACCATCACGCTAACAGAAACCCTCACCTCAACCTCAAGATCAGCCTAACCCTAAGCCTAAGCCTTACCCTAATCCTCACCCTCACCCAAGCCCTCACCCTAACCTTAATCCTAACCCTAACCCTCATTCTAACCCTCAACCTAACCCGAAACCTAACCAGCACTCTAAACCTAATCCTCACCCCCGCCCTCACCCTCAGCCTAAACCTAAGGCTAACCCTAACCCCAACTCTCACACTCATCCTCACCCTAACCCTAATCCTAACCCTAACCCTAATCCTATCACAAAACCTCAACATAACCATCAACCTACCCTTATCCCTAACCCTAAACCTAACCCTCGAACTAACACTCCCCCTAACCCAAAATCTAACCCTAACCCTCACCCTCACCCTAACCCTAATCCTAATCCTAACAATAAACTTCACCCTAACCCTAAACCCAACCTTCACCCTCACCCTCACCCTCACCTTACCATAAATCTAACCCTAACCCTAACAATAACACTAATCGTAACCCTAAACCTAAACCTCACCCTAAGCGTAACCCTAATCCTAACACTCACCCTCAACCTAACCATAATCCTAATGCTAACCCTAAAACTAACCCCAATCCTCACCCTCACTGTAATCCTAACCCTCATCCAAACCCTCACCCTAACCCTAACACTAAACTTCAACCACACCCTAGTCCTCACCCTAACCTTAAACCTAATCCTAATCCTAACCCTAACCCTAACCATAACTCTAACCATCACACTATCCCTAAACCTAACCCTCGACCTAGCCCTAACCCTTACCCTAAATCTAATCTTAAGCGGATCCCAAACTCTCACCCTAATCCTAACCCTAATCCACACCCTAACCCTAAATCTAACCCTAAACCTCACCCTCACCCTAACCCTAATCCTAACACTAACCATAAACCTCACCCTAAATCTAACCCTAAACTTCACCCTCACCCTCAACATAAATCTAACCCTAACCCTAACAATAACACTAATCCTAACCCTAAACCTAACCCTAAACCTAAGCCTAACCCTAATCCTAACACTCACCCTCACCCTAACCCTAATCCTAACCCTAACCCTATACCTAACCCTAATCCTCAACCTCACTGTAACCCTAACCCTCATCCAAACCCTCACCCTAACCCACACCCTAACCCTAAACCTCATACTAACCCTCACCCTAACGGAAACCCTCACCCTCAAACTCAAGCTCAGCCTAACCCTAAGCCTAAGCCTTATCCAAATCCTCACCCTCACCCTAGCCCTCACCCTAACCCTAATCCTAATCCTAACCCTCATTCTAACACTCACAGTAACCCTAACCCTAACCATCACCATAACCCTAATCCTCACCCCCACCCTCACCCTCAGCCTAACCCTAAGCCTAAGCCTAAGCCTAACTCTAACCCTCACACTCACCCTCACCCTAACCCTAATCCTAACCCTAACCATAACCCTAACCCAAAACCTCAACATAATCATCAACCTAACCTTAACCTTAACACTAACCCTAACCCTAACTTCGAACTAACACTCCCCCTAACCCTAAATCTAACCCTAAACCTCACCCTCACCCTAAACCTAATCCTAACCCTAACCATAAACCCTAACCATAAACCCTAACCCTAACCCTAACATTCACCCTCACCCTCACCCTCACCCTTACCATAAATCTAAACCTAACCCTAACAATAACACTTATCCTAACCCTAAACCTAAGCCTAACCCTAATCCTAACACTCACCCTCACCCTAACCGTAATCCTAACCTTAACCCTCAAACTAACCCTAACCCTCACCCTCACTGTAATCCTAACTCTCATCCAAACCCTCACCCTAACCCTAACGCTACCCATAAACCTCACCCTAACACTAACCCTACCCCTCAACCTCACCCCAGCCCTCATCCTAACCCTAAACCTAACCCTAATACTAATCCTAACCCTAACCCTCACCCTAGCCCTAACTCTAACACTAACTCTAACCCTAACCCTCACACTCAGCCTCACCCTAAACCTAACTCTAATCCTAAACCTCACCCTCACCCTAACCCTAACCCTAACCCTTAACCTCACCCTAAACCTAAACCTCACCCTAACCGTAATCCTAACCCTAACCCTAATCTAATCTTAAAGCTCAACCTAAACCTAACGCTCACCCTCAAATTAACCCGTACCCTAACCCTCACCCTAAACCTAAACTTAACCGGAAACCTAACTCTCACCCTAACCCTAACCCTAAACCTCACCCTAACACTAAACCTCAGCCTCACCCTCAGCCTAACCCTAAGCATAACTCTTACCCTAACCCTAAACCTCACACTCATTCTAACCCTAAGCCAAATCCTAATCCTAACCCTAACACTAAACCTAACCTTCAACCTAACCATCAAATTAACCCTAACCCTAACAATAACCCTAACCCTAACACTCATCCTCAACCTCAGCCTCACTCTAACCCTAACTTTAACCCTAAGCCTCACCCTCATCCTAACCCTAACCCTAACACTAATACTAAAACTCACCAAAACCATAACCTCACCCTAATGCAAACCCTCACCCTAACACTTAACCTCACCCAAACATTAACCCTAACCTTAACACTAACACTCACAATAACCCTAACACTAACCCTAACCCTAAACCTTAACCAAACCCTCACCCTCACCCTAACACTAACACTAAGCCTCACCCTAACCGTCCCCCTAACCCTATATCTAACCCTAAACCTCAACTTCACACTAACACTAACCCTAACCCTAACACTAAACCGCACCCAAACCCTAAAACTAACCCTCACCCGCACCCTCACCCTCTCCGTAGCTCTGACCCTAACCCTAACAATAACACTAACCCTAACCCTAATCCTCACACTCACCCTCAACCTCAACCTAACCCTAATCCTAAACGTAACCCTATACCTTACCCTAACCCTCACCCTAGCCCTCATCCTAACCCTAATCCTAACCCTAAACTGAATCCTAACCCTCAACCTAACCCTAACCCTAACCCTCATTCTAACCCTAACTCTAACCCTCACCCTCATGCTCGGCCTAAGCCTAAGCCTAAGCCGAAGCCTAAGCCTAACCCTAACCTCACCCTAAACCTAAAACTAACACTAAGCCTAACTGTAAACATAAACCTCAGTCTCACCCTAACCCTAATTCTCACCCTAACATAACACTAAACTTCATCCTAACACTAACCCTAACCCTCACTCTCACCCTGATTGTAACCGTAACCCTAACCCTAACCCTAACAATAACCCTAACACTACCCCTAACCCTCACCCTAAACATAACCCTCACCCTAACCCAAACGCTCACCCTAACATTTACCCTAACCCTAACACTAACCCTAACCCTAATACTAAACCTCACACTAACCCTAAACCTTAACCTCAACCTAACCCTCACCCTCACCCTAAGCCTAACATTAACCCTAAAACTAACCCTAATCCTAACCCTCCCCCTAACCCTATATCAAACCCTAAACCTCACCCTCACCCTAACACTAAACCTAACCCTAAACCTAAATCTCACCCTAAAACTCACCCTAACCCTAACCCTCACCCTCACCCTCAACCTCACTGTGACTCTAACCCTAACCCTAATAATAACATTAACCCAAACCCTAACCCTAACCATAACCCTCACCCTCAGCCTCACCCTCACTGCAAACTTAACCCTCACCATAACACTAACAATAACCTAAACCAAACCCCACCCTCACCCTCAGATTAACCCAAAGCCTAACCCTATCCCTAACCCTAACCCTCACTGTAACCCTAACCCAAACACTACCCCTAGTTCGCACCCTAACCCTAAGCCTAATCCTAACCCTCACCCTAACCCTCACACTCACCCTCACCCTAAACCTAATCCTAAACCTAACCCTATCCCTAACACTAAACCTCACCCTAACACTCACCCTAGCCCTCACCCTAACCCTAATTCTATCCCTCACCCTCACGCTAACCCTAACCCTTATCCTCACCCTAAAACTCACACTAACCCTAAACTGAATCCTCAATCTAACCCTCACCCTAACCCTAACACTAACCCTTACCCTAACCCGAAAAATAACCCTAACCCTAACCCATATCTTAACACTCACGCTCAGCCAAAACCTCTCCTTTACCCTTACCATCATAATCACCCTAAACCACACCCTAACCCTAAACCTCATACAAACCCTCACCCTAACCGTAAACCTAACCATCACCCTAACCGAAACCCTCACCCTCAACCTCAAGCTCAAACTAACCCTAAGCCTAAGCCTTACCCTAATCCTCACCCTCACCCAAGCCCTCACCCTAAACTTAATCCTAACACTAACCCTCATTCTAACCCTCAACCTAACCCTAACCCTAACCATCACTGTAACCCTAATCCTCACCCCCACCCTTACCGTCAGCCTAACCCTATGCCTAAGCCTAAGCCTAACCCTAACCCTCACATTCACCCTCACCCTAACCCTAATCCTAACCCTAACCCTATTCCTAACCCAAAACCTCAACATAACCATCAACCTACCCTTAACCCTAACCCTAACCCTAACCCTTACCCTCGAACTAATACTGCCCCTAACCCAAAATCTAACCCTAAACCTCACCCTCACCCTAATCCTAATCCTAACCCTAACCATAAACCTCACCCTAACCCTAACCCTAAACTTCACCATCACCCTCACCCTCACTTTACCATAAATCTAACCCTAACCCTAACAATAACACTAATCCTAAACCTAAACCTAAACCTAACCCTAAGCCTAACCCTAAACCTCACACTCACCCTCAGCCTAACCCTCATCCTAACCCTAACCATAACCCTAACCCAAAACCTCAACCTATCCATCAACCTAACCTTTAACTTAACACTAACCCTAACCCTAACCTCGAACTAACACTCCCCCTAACCCTAAATCAAAACCTAAACCTCACCCTCACCCTAAGCCTAACCCTCACCCTAACCCTCACCCTAATCCTCAGCCTAACCCTAATCCTAACCCTAAATCTCATCCTAATCCTCACCCTAACCCTAACCTTAACCCTCACCCTAACCCTTACCCTAACCCTCACCCACATGCTGGGCCTAAGTCTAAGCCAAAGCCTAAGCCTAACCCTAACCCTAACGCTAACCCTAACTCTAACCCTAACACTCACCCTAACTCTAACTCTAAACCTCACTGTAAAACTAATCCTAACTCTAAACCGAAATGTAAAATTAAACCTCATCCTAACCTTAACCCTAATAATAACCCTAACAAAAACCCTTACCCTAACCTTACCCTAAACCAAACCCTAACCGTAACACTAAACCTAAACCTAAACCTAGCCCAAACCCTAACCATAACCCTCACCCTAACCCTAACACTAAACCTAATCCTCAACCTCCCCCTAGCCCTCACCCTAAGCCTAAACCTCAGCCTCACCCTCAAACTCACACTAACCCTAACACTAATCATCAATCTAACCATCACCCTCACCCTCACCCTAACCCTAACCCTCACACTAACCTTCACCCTAACCCTAACTCTACCCCTAAACCTCACCCTCACCCTAATCCTATCTCTAACCCTAACCCTAACACGAAAAAGCTCACCCTAACTCTAACCCTAACCCTCAACCTCACTGTAACGGTAACCCTAACCCTAACAATAACCCTAACCCTAACCCTAATCCTAACCCTCAACCTCACATTAACCCTAATCCTGACCCTTACCCTCAGCCTAACCCTATCCCTCACCCTTACCGTAACCCTAACCGTCATCCTAACCCTCACCCTAACACTAACCCTAAACCTAAAACTCACCCTAACAATAAACATACCCCTCACCCTCACCCTCACCCTCAACCTCACCTTAACTCTAACCCTAACCCTAACATTAACACTAATCCTTACCTTAAACCTAACCCTAACCCTAACCCTAACCCTAATCCTAACACTCACCGTCAACCGAAACCTAACCCTAACCCAACCCTCACACTCAGCCTCACCCTAACCTAACCTCTAACCCTAAACCTCACCCTAACCTTAACCCTAAACCTCACCCTAATGCTAGCCCTCACCCTAACCCTAATCCTAACCCTGACACTCATCCTAAACCTCATCCTAAAAATAACCATAACCCTAATCCTCACCCTCACCCTAACCCTAAACCTAACCCTAACCCTCAACCTAACCCTAACCCTCACCCTCACTGTAACCCCTACCCTAACCCTCACCCTAACCCTAAACTTAACCCAAACACTAACTCTCAGCCTAACCCTATCCCTCACCCTAACTCTAAGCCTCACACTCACCCTCATCCTCAGCCTAAACCTAAGCCTATCCCTATCCCTAACCCTAACCCTCACACTCAACCTAACCCAAATCACAATCAAACCCTAACCCTGACGCTCACCCTCACCCTAAGCCTCACCTTAAGCCTAACCCAAACATTAATCCTAACCCTAACCACATCCCTAAACCTCACACTAACTCTAACCCTAACCATCACCCTAACACTAACCCTCACCCTAACACTAACCCTAACCCTCACACTCACCCTACCCTCACCCTAACCCTAAGCCTCATTCTCACCTTAAACCCGACACTAACCCTAACACTAATCCTCAATCTAAGCCTCACCCTCACCCTAACCCTAATCCTAACCCTCAACCTAACCCTAACCCTCCCCCTTACCGTAACCCTCACCCTCAGCCTAAATTTCACATTTACCCTTACCATCATCCCCACCCTAACCCTCACCCTAAACCTAACCCTCATCCTAACCCTAACTCTACCCCTAAACCTCACCCTCACCCTAACCCGAACTCTATCCCTAACCCTAACACTAAACCTCAACCGAACCCTAAAGCTAATCCTCGCCCTCAACCACATGCTCAGCCTAAACCTAAGCCTAAGCCTAACGCTTACCCTAACCTTCAACCTCACACTAGCCATAATGCTAATACTAATCCTAAACCTAACCCTCATCCTAACACTCACTCTATCCCTAACACTAAACCTCAACCTAAACCTAACCCTAAACTTCACCCTCACCCTAGCCCTCATCCTAGCCCTAATCCTAACCCTAACCCTCATACTAACCCTCCCGATAACCCTAACCCTAACCCTCAACCTAACCCTAACACTCAGCTTCACCCTCACACTCAGCCTAATCCTAAGTCTAAAACTAACCCTAACCTTAACCCTCAATCTCACCTTAACCCTCACCCTAACCCTAACCCTAACACTAAGCCTAACCCTAACCCTCACCCTCAGCCTCATCCTAACCCTAACTCTAACCCTAAACCTCACCCTCACCATAACCCTTAGCCTAACCCTAACCCTAAACCTGACCCTAACCCTAACTCTAAACCTACCCTTATCCTAGCCCTTACCCTAACCCTAATCCTAACCCTATCCCTCATCCAAACCCTCCCACTAATCCTAACCCTAACACTCACCCTAACCCTAACCCTTACCCTCAACCTCACCCTCAGCCTAATCCTAACACTAACCCTAATCCTCACCCTCACCCTAGCCCTCACCCTAGGCCTAACCCTCACATTTAACCTTATCATGACCCCCACCTTAACCCTCAGCCTAATCTGAACCCTAACACTAACCCCCACCCTAACACTCCCCCTAACCCTAACTCTAACCCTAAATCCCAACCTCACCCTAAAGTACTAAATCTCACCCCAACCCCAACCCTAATCCTAACCCTAACCCTAATCATAACCATAACCATAACCCTCACCATAACCCAAAACTTAACCCTAACAATAACCCTCACATTAACCCGAACCTCACGCTAAATCTAACTCTAACCCTAACCATAACACTAAAAACCTCACCCTAACCCTAACCCTAAACCTCTACCTCACCATAATCATAACCCTAACCCTATCCCTAACAATAACCCTAAACCTAACTGTAAGGTCCATTCCTGGACGACGAACAGACCTCACCCAGTACCTGCGTTAACTAGGCAACTGGGATACCTGGAAGAGGTCACGTCCGCATCTGCTGAGGTCACATCCTAACCTGATGTGGCCACACCTTTCTCCCACCTGATCCCACTTCCTTTTACCTGGACACACCCTTCCCCGCCCCCTACCCTATATAAGGCCTAAACCGCCGCCAGACCGCCCTCTTTTTTTCCTTTGCCAGCCGCGTGGAGTGCCAGCCTTGCCTGGTCCCAGCAGGTCTACTGAATAAACCCCTTACCTGAATACCACGTCGTGGTGCAGTTTCAGTTCTTACTCGGTCACCTCTTTTTAAAAACCTAACATAAATGGTGCCATGACCCGGATAAAGGCTTAAAGTCAGGATAGCTGGGATTTCTCTGTTTTTTTTTTCCCTCGTTTTTCTTTTTTTTTTGTTCTTCCCTTTTTGCTCTGAGGAATACCCGCAGTTCTGACGGCCTTTTGCGAACCAGTCTGTCTGCGGCGGAATCAACGCATCGATACCATTGCTGCCTTCACATCCACCTCCACACCACTTCTCTACTCTGGTGAGTGAAACTACTCTACGGCTCTCTGTTGCTCAGTCTCTGTCCAGAAGTGGCGCCACGTCAGAGAGCTCCTACAGCCTTTAGCTGAAAGGCCGGTCACCTCTGAAGCCGAGGATGCTTGGCTTTGGGGGCTTGGCCATTTCTCTCTAAAGGGCTCTGGGGGAAGTCTGGATGCCGCTTCTGCCTGGTCAGCTCTCCTTCACTCACCAGACTGACTCTACTCATTTGATGGGGTGCTGCGAGTCACGCCTGAGCCGTGAAACCCCTTTGTAATGTCTCCCGCGCTCCCTGGAAAGCCAGAGAGCCTCATTTTTATGCCATTCTCAGAAGTACACAGTTTTTGCTACTGCAATGGTAAATGATCAGAAGTCTGTTTACTTTCAGGCTCTCTTTGCTCTCTCTCTGCCATTCATGGGCAACTTTCTATCCTTTTTTTCTACAACTTTTTGGCTTGTGCCTTGAAGAGTGCGACGCAGACTGGGTCCCAGGGACCCCCCTCTAGGTTCCCTCTCAAAGGCTAGCCAATGTAGGCTTAATCTATTCAGGCTTTCTTTGCGTTCTTTCAGAAATTCGCCATCTTGAATCCGACATCTTGGCCACGTGGTGGGTTAAGGGTTTGGCCCCATCTGACCCTTAACCTTCCACTAAGTTTACTACTCCATCTATTCTAAGGTGCCTTGCTAACAAGTTGCTCTTTTCACAAGCTCTAGTAACTGAGGCCCAACCATCCGATGTGCTTTGTTAGCAAAGATGTCTAAATGTTGTCAAAATTTTAGGTTTTGAGTTTTGCCTTTTTTGTTTTGTGTTGTGTATTCTACTACTGACTACATGGTTCTAAAATACTGGGCATATCTATGCTAAAATTTTCATCACATCTAATGAGTTTTGTCATTTCAGAATATTTGTTGGCAATTCTTGATAAGAACCAGGTAAGCTCTACTTATTCTACTTGATCTCCTTGTTGCTTTAATTGAAAATAATAAAGGGCTTTTGTGGCAAAGATTTCAGTTCAAAGCCAGCTCGGGCTAAAAAATCCCTAAGACTCCGTCTCCCAGCTAAACTCTGCAAGTGGTACTATAACTCAGTGTGGCAGAGTGCTAGCCTTGAGCAGAAGTGCTCAGGGACAGTGCCCAGGCCTTGAGTTCAAACCTCCTTAAATACTAGTGGTACTATAACTCAAAGTGGTTCAGTGCTAGCCTTGAGCGGAAGCGCTCAGGGACAGTGCCCAGGCCTTGAGTTCAAATCTTGAATACCAACTGGGACAAGCCATCCCAGCAACGAGCACCTAGACTCAGCCAGTCTAGGGAACAAGGGAACGTTGAAAGGAGTAAGAGGAGATGATGTCACATCAGCTACTTTGTGCCTGCCCTTTCAAAATTAACCTGAGCCGGGAGGTCAGTAGAAGTAAGAAGCCTGCCCATCCAATGTCTATACCTGTCTACCTATTAACTGAACAGGAATTTATATTCTTGCCTTTGTCACCTGAATTCTCTACCTAGTCGCCAGATGTCAGAAGTAACTAGGGACATTTCTACCAACATTTTCAGCCCCAAGTCCTTCCTCTTGCCATTTATTTGCTCTCTAGTATTTTTTTTCCAGCCCCTCAATGCTCATGAGACTTCTCCAGATTTCATCTAAGGACTCACGCAACCAAGGGACAGCTGCTGTTCACTGCCTTCTCTGGGAGGAGACCAAATTCCAGCCTTTTACCCCTATTGTCGACGCCCCTTGTCAGCAGGAAGTAGCCAGAGAGAATCCTCGCCCTATTTCATGATTATTAAAAGGCTGGAATGTAAGGTCCGCTCCTGGATGGCGAGCAGACTCCACCCTCCTCGCAGCAAAGTCTCCACCCAGTACCTGCGTTACCTAGGCAACTGGGACACCTGGAAGAGGTCACATCTGAATTTGATGTGGCCACACCTTTCCCCACCCATACCCTACATAAGGGCTAGCCCAGGCCCAGACTCCCTCTTTTTTCTCTCTCTGTTCGTTTCTAGCTCTTGCTGCTCTTCTCTTGCTCTCTTGCTGCCCCCTTTTTTCTCTCTCTGTTCGTTTCTAGCTCTTGCTGCTCTTTTCTTGCTCTCTTGCTCTCTCTCTTTCCCAGCCACGTGGAGTGCCAACCTTGCCTGGTCCCAGCAGATCTACCCCTTACCTGAATACCACGTGAGTGCTACTGTTCTTACCCCTCTCTCTGCTCTTTTCTCTCTCTTTCCTCTCTTCCCAGCTCTCTCTCATTCCCAGGCCTTTCCCAGCCACGTGGAGTGCCACCCTTGCCTGGTCCAAGCAGGTCTACTGAATAAACCTACCCCTTATCGACGGCCTTTTATGAACCCGTCTATCTGCTGCGGACACAGTGCATCAATTCTATTGCTGGCCTCTGCATCTTCCTCGACACTTCTACATTTTGGTGAGTGACCTGCTCCCTAAGGGGTCTCTGTCGTTCAGTCTCTTTACAGATACCACGCCGGAGAACCTACTAGGCCTTTACTTGACTCCGGTTGTTCGTCACTTCTCTCTAGAGGGCTCGGTGGTAAATTGGGACACCGCTTCCATTCAGTAAGCCCTCCTTCACTCACTACATTTTTCCCCCTACGTTTTTCTCTTTTGCATTTCTAATGGGTTGTTGTAAGTCACGCCCAAAGGAGGAAACTCCATTAAAATGCCTCCTGCGTTCCCTGGATGTCTTGTCTATTGACTGCATCGACAAGAAACGCCTGATTTATTATTGCACTCAAGTTTGGCCACAGTACCAACTGGATAATCGTTCTCGATGGCCCAGAGATGCGACTTTGGACTATGTCATTCTCAGAGATTTAGACGATTTTTGCCGTCGTAATGGTAAATGGTCTGAGGTCATTCATATTCAGCCATTCTTTGCTCTCCGGGACAACCCGGCCCTATGCCAATCATGCCCGGCCTTTCCACTCCTCCTGGCACGTGGAGAACCCAACTCTAGCGCAGGGCTCCCTCCGGAGCCTGATGTGCCTGACCCTCTTTTTGACTCTGCCCCTCTTCCTGCTGAGCATCTGGTGCCTTCCCCACCTTCTTCACTCTCCTCTCCTTCACCCTCTATCTCTTCCCCCCCTGCAGCTCACACCCGGTCTCGCACTGGTGGCACACAACCTCCACCAGACCCCCTGTGCCCTTTGCGAGAGGTGGCAGGGGCTGAAGGTGTAATTAGGGTGCATGCGCCATTCTCAATGTTTGATATTGCTCAGATTGAGAAGCGGCTGGGATCTTATGCCCAAGATTCTAATAATTATGTCAAGCAGTTTAAGAACCTGGCTCAGACCTATGACCTTACTTGGCAGGACATATATCTAATGCTATCCTCTACCCTTACTGCTGAGGAAAAAGAAAGGGTGTGGACTGCAGCCCAGGCACATGCCGATGAAGCTCACCGCCTAGATATTAACTTTCCAGTGGGAGCAACAGCTGTGCCTAGGGAAGAGCCCAATTGGAATTATCAACATAATGCTCCTGGGCGGGAAAGCAGAAATAGGATGATAACTTGCTTAGTGGCTGGCCTTCAAAAGGCAGCCTATCTTCCTGTTAATTACGACAAATTAAACCACATTACTCAAAGGCCCAATGAAAACCCGGCGGAATTTCTTGAATGCCTTACAGTAGCGCTCCAGCGCTATACAAGGCTGGACCCAGAGTCACCAGAGGCTAAGGTGGTTCTCAATACTCATTTTATTGCCCAATCAGCCCCCGATATTAGAAAAAAGTTAAAAAAGGCTGAGAACGGTCCTCAGACCCCTCAATGAGATCTGGTGAGTATGGCATTTAAAGTTTTCAATAATCGAGAGGAACAGGAGATAGCTGATAAGACAGCCCGTGAGAGGGAAAACTATCAAATCCTGGCTGCTGCCATCCGGCCTCCTCTGAGGAGACGCACCCAACAAACACCACCTGGAGCATGCTTCAAGTGTGGGCAAGAGGGCCACTGGGCGAAATTCTGTCCCTCACCACGACCTCCACCTGGACCCTGCCCAAGGTGTGGACAACAAGGACATTGGGGAGTCGATTGCCCCTCCTCACCTCCACAAGGTAGGCCAGCCCCTCCCCCACCCCGCCCACCCAGGCAGGCGGAGCCAGACCGGTCGGAGATTTTCTGCTTGGCTACAGAATGAAGGTGCCCAGGGCCACCTGCTCCCAACAACCAAACCATCACAATGACGGAGCCCAGGGTGTGTTTCTATGTAGCCGGTAAGTTAATATCTTTTCTCTTGGATACGGGAGCGACTTACTCGGTGCTATGTCAATATACAGGCAAGACTTTTCCCTCCCAGATCTCGGTGGTGGGTGTAGATGGCCTACCTACCTGTCCCCCAACTACGGGACCAGTATCATGTAAAATAGAAGACTTTCCTTTTTCACACTCCTTCCTAATCCTACCTCACTGTCCTACCCCACTCCTAGGAAGGGACTTGCTCTCTAAATTTCAAGTCTCCCTTTCATTCCATATCCCCCAAAAGCCCACACCTGTTCTACTTTTATCTTTAGATGAACCTCCACCTGTAACTTCCCAACTAAATCCTTTCCCTTTACCTCCAGATCTTGTCAACCCTCTTATCTGGGATACTTCCACTCCTACTATGGCTAGACACCATACTCCTGTCCTCATTAAACTTAAAGACCCTACCCATTTCCCTGGTACTTCCCAATACCCCATTTCCCTTAGGCACAGGCAAGGTTTAAAACCCATCATCCTTCGCCTTCTTAAACAAGGACTTCTCAGACCCACTAACTCCCCATTTAACACCCCTATCCTGCCAGTAGTTAAACCTGATGGGACCTATCGCCTAGTCCAGGACCTGCGCACTATTAATGCTGCAGTCCTTCCCATTCATCCTGTTGTGCCTAACCCATATACTCTCCTTTCACAGATACCTCCTGGTACCACCCACTTCTCGGTGCTGGACCTCAAGGATGCATTCTTCACAATCCCCCTGCATCCTCACTGCCAAGATTTCTTTGCTTTTACTTGGGTGGACCCAGACACTTCAAGGGCACAACAGCTGACCTGGACGGTCCTCCCTCAAGGGTTTCGAGACAGTCCCCATTTCTTTGGACAGGCTTTATCAAAGGATCTCCTCTCTCTTCAGGTGTCTCCTAGCATTGTTCTCCAGTATGTGGATGATCTTTTGCTTTGCAGCCCTTCCTTTGAGTTGGCTCGCCAACATACAGCTGACCTCCTCAACTTCCTGTTGACAAAAGGATATAGAGTCTCTCCTTCAAAGGCCCAGATAGCGAAGTCAGAGGTAACATACTTGGGTTTGTCCATAACTCCTACAGAGAGAAGAATTACCCTTGATAGAAAAGCCTACATTGAGTCTCTCTCTGTCCCACAGACCAAGGAGGACATTCTGTCTTTCCTGGGACTTGAAGGCTTCCTTCGTATTTGGATACCCGGTTTTGCTACATTGGCCAAACCTCTTTATGAGGCATCCAAAGGTTCCCTACTGGAGCCGCCAGACCCCACAAAGCCCATTGACACCCCATTTAAAGTTCTGAAGCAAGCGCTTCTTCGGGCTCCAGCACTGGCTCTACCTAACCTCAAGGAACCCTTTATACTCTATGTCACTGAGAAGTGGGGAATTGGCCTTGGGGTTCTTGGACAAATGTCAGGCCCCTCATTTAGACCTGTGGCCTACCTCTCAAAGCAGCTAGACCCAACGGTAAAAGGCTGGCCAGCATGTCTTCGAGCTTTGGCCGCAGCAGCCACCTTGGCACAGGAGAGCACAAAACTCACTTTTGGCCAACCCACTACCATTCGCTCTCCCCACAGACTAAAGGACCTTTTGTCTCATAAATCCCTGTCTTCCCTTTCCCCTTCCTGCCTACAGCTGTTTCATGTTACTTTTATTCAAAACCCTGACTTTTCACTGGAAAGCTGCTCCCCGCTCAATCCAGCCACCTTGCTTCCATCCAATTCTAACCCTCTTTCCCATTCCTGTACAGAGACCTTGGAGGAATTCACACCCCATTTTACAGGTATCTCGGAAACTCCTCTTCCTGACCCAGAAGACACCTGGTACATCGATGGCAGTTCCACATCTACCTCTTCAGGAAGCCGAGTTGCGGGCTATGCCATCGTTAATAACTCTACCATTCTTGAAAGCAGCCCTCTGCCCCCTAGCACTACCTCACAAAAGGCAGAACTTATAGCTTTAACTAGGGCCTTAATTCTAGCCAAGGGCCGGAAGATCAATATTTATACAGACTCAAAATATGCCTATCATATTCTCCATTCTCATGCAGCAATTTGGAAGGAACGTGGCTTCCTGACCACCAAAGGGACTCCCATAACTAATGCCTCACTTATTCTTAAACTATTAGAAGCTGCTTCCCTTCCCCAACAGGTTGCGGTCATCCACTGCAGAGGACACCAGACAGGATTGGATGCCATTACAGTCGGCAATTCAAAAGCAGACCGGGAGGCAAAGCTAGCAGCCCAGAGACAACTCCAGGGACAACTTCCAGCTCCCTTGCTTCTGGTGTTGCCTTCAATTCAACCCTCTTATACCCCACAGGAGATCGAGGAACTTATGCACCAGGGAGCCTCTCAGGAAGCACAGGGATGGTGGTCTCTGGAAGGACGAGTTGTTCTTCCTGAGACACAAGCAGACAGCTTTCTTTCCCAGGTTCACCAGGCGCTGCATATTGGATACAAGCCTCTCTCCCACCTTCTTAAACCTTTAATCCATTGCCCTAGCCTAACTACTCGACTAAAGGCTATTACCCAAGCCTGCCCCACGTGTTCTCTTACTTCCTCACAGGGTGGTCTCCGACCAGCTGCATTCTCCACACACCAAGCACGGGGACACACCCCAGGGGAAGACTGGCAGATAGACTTCACTCACATGCCCAGATGTAAGCGGCTCAAATACCTTCTAACTATGGTTGATACCTTTTCAGGATGGATTGAAGCCTATCCCACAACGTCGGAGACAGCTGACACAGTTGCCTCTGTCCTTATTAAAGAAATTATTCCTAGGTTTGGCTTACCCAGGTCACTTCAATCTGACAATGGACCTGCTTTCATCTCCAAAGTGACCCAACAGGTGGCATCCTCTCTAAACATCCAGTGGAATCTTCACATTCCTTATAGGCCTCAGTCTTCTGGAAAGGTTGAAAGAGCTAATGCGCTCCTTAAGACACAACTTACTAAACTTTCTCTAGAGCTCCAGCAATCCTGGCCAGAACTGTTACCCCTGGCGCTCACCCGCTTACATGTTTCTCCCCGCAGCCCTACTTTCCTCAGCCCCTTTGAGTTAATGTATGGAAGACCTTTTCTCCTAGGTAATTTCCCTACTGACAATACCAAAACTCCACTAATAGACTACCTTCCCGTCCTAACCTTTCTTAGGCACATGCTGCGCCAACTTGCTGACCAGTGTCTCCCTCAGCCTCATCAAGGCCCCTTTCCCACTCCCCCAATTTTGCCTGGTGATCAAGTGTTTCTCAAGACCCTTAATCCATCTGGTTTACACCCTAAGTGGACAGGCCCTCACCAGGTTCTGCTGACCACCCCCACAGCAGTCAAGCTCAAGGGACAGCCACAGTGGATTCACCTGTCAAGAATAAAAAGGTCTCCTGCTCCTGCCCCTTCTATGCCAACACTGACTTCGAGGTACACCTGTTCCCCCCTTGGGCCTACCAAGCCCCCTGCCTGAGAAGACTTCCTCCAGACTTCATCGAAGAGACTCGCTTCTTGCAGACATCATGGAACTGGCAGACCTGGAAGCAGTCACCTCCTACTAGGTCACCTCTCTTCCCCCCCCTTTCCTTTTGCAGCCATGCTTCTCCACCATGCTGGGTGGGGCTACAGTTCAGTAACTTCTTTTCCTGCCTGAATAGCGCATGGTGTTCTTTTCATCTACCCAATAAAACCTAGAATTTCCTAACCACCTAACTACCCCTTTTGTGTGAACCAAAGTGCCTTGACACCATGCGAGATTTTTCACCAATACCATTTCTGGCCTTCACATCCACGTCCACACCACTTCTCTACTCTGGTGAGTGAAACTACTCTACGGCTCTCTGTCAGTCAGTCTCTGTCCAGACGTGGCGCCACGCCAGAGAGCTCCTACGGCCTTTAGCTGAAAGGCCGGTCACCTCTGAAGCCGAGGACGCTTGGCTTTGGGGGCTTGGCCATTTCTCTCTAGAGGGCTCTGGGGGAAGTCGGGACGCCGCTTCTGCCTGGTCAGCTCTTCTTCACTCACCAGACTGACTCTACTTTTTGGCTTGTGCCCTGAAGAGTGTGACGCAGGCTGGGTCCCGGGGACCCCCCCTCTAGGTTCCCTCTCAAAGGCTAGCCATTCTAGGTTTAAAAATTGTCAGAGTTTCCATTTGTTCAGGTTTCCATCAATGCCTCATGAAACTTCTCCAGACTCCGTCCAACAGACTCGCCTCCTCCAGACTTCATCGAGGAATCAACACCCAAGTGACAGCTGCAGCCTGCTGCCTTCTCCCAGAATGGACCACATCCCAGCCTTTTAACCCTACGACGCCCCTTGCCAGCAGGAAGTAGCCAGAGAGAGTCTTCGCCCTTTTTCATAATTATCAAAAGGCTGGAATGTAAGGTCCATTCCTGTACGACGAACAGACCTCGCCCAGTACCTGCGTTACCTAGGCAACTGGGATACCTGGAAGAGGTCACGTCCGCATCTGCTGAGGTCACATCCTAACCTGATGTGGCCACACCTTTCTCCCACCTGATCCCACTTCCCTTTACCTGGACACACCCTTCCCCGCCCCCTACCCTATATAAGGCCTAAACCGCCGCCAGACCGCCCTCTTTTTTTCCTTTGCCAGCCGCGTGGAGTGCCAGCCTTGCCTGGTCCCAGCAGGTCTACTGAATAAACCCTTACCTGAATACCACGTGCGTGGTGCAGTTTCAGTTCTTACTCGGTCACCTCTTTTTAAAAACCTAACACTAACCCTAATCATAATCCTCAAACCCACACTAACGCTAATCCTAAACCTAAACCTCAAGCTAACCCTAACACTCACACTTATTCTAACCCTAAACCTCATAATAACCCTCACCCTAAGGCCTAAACCTAACACTAAAAGTCACCCTAACACTAAACCTAACCCTCACCCTCAACCTATACCTCATCCTAACCCTAATCCTAACCTTACTTCTCATCCTAAAACTCACCCTAACCCAAACCCTAAACCTCACCCTAAACCTAACCCTAAACCTAATACTCAAACTAACCCTAATCCTCACGCTCAACTTAACACTAACTCTAACCCTCACCCTAACCCTAAACATTACCTGAACCCTAACTTTCATCTTAACCCTAAACCTAACCCTCACCCTAACCCTAACCCTCACACTCACCTTACCCTTACCTTAATCCTAATCCTAACCCTAACCCTAACCCTCAACCTCCGCCTCACCTTATCCCTAACTCTAACCCTAAACCCCACACTCACCCTAACCCTAACCCTAACCCTAAACCTAACCTCACCCTAACCATAACCCTAAACCTCACCCTCACCCTAGCCCTCACCCTAACCCTACTCCTAACCCTAACCCTCATCCTAACCCTCCCTATAACCCTATCCGAAACCCTCACCCTATCCCTAACCCTCACACTCACACTCACCCTCAGCCTAACCCTAAGCCTAACCACAAGCCTTACCTGAAACCTAACCTTAACCCTCAAACTCACCTGCACCCTCACCCTCACCATAACTCTAAACCAAACCCTAACCCTAACCATAAACCTCACCCTAACCCTAACCCTAACCCTAACCCTCACCCTCACCCTAACCCTAACCCTCAACCTACCCCTCCCCCTAACCCTGTATCTAACCGTAAACTTCACCCTCCACCTAACCCTAACCCTAACCCTAACCCTAAAACCCACCCTAACCTTAACACTAACCCTCACCCGCACCCTCACCCTCACCATAACTCTAATGCTAACTCTAAAAATAACACTAAGCCTAACCCTAATCCTCACCCCCACCCTCACCATCAGCCTAACACTAAGCCTAAGCCTAACCCTCACCCTAACCCTCACACTCATGCTCACCCTAACCCTAATTTAAACCTAACCCTATCCCTAAACCTCAACTTAACCCTCACCTTCACCCTAACCCTAACACTAACCCTAACCATAAACCTCCCCCAAAACCTCCCCCAAACCCTAACTCTAACGCTAAACCTCACCCTCACCCTAACCCTAAAACTCACCCTAACCCTAACCCTCACCCTCACCCTCTAACTCACCCTAACTATAATCCTGTCCCTAACAACACTAACCCTAACCCTAACCCTAAACATAAACCTCACCCTCAGCCTCACCCTCACTGAAAACTTAACCCTAACCATAGCACTAACAATAGGACTAACCCTAAACTTAACCCTAACCCTAATCCTCACCCCCAACCTCACCCTCAGCCTAACCCTAACCCTAACCCTCCCTTTAACCCTAACTGTAACCCTAAACCTAACCCTTACCCTAACCCTAAAACAAACCTTAAACCTAACCTCAAACCTAAAACTAATCCTCAGCCTCACACTCACCCTAACCCAAACCTTAACCTTAACCTTCACCCTAACCCTAAGCCTAACCCTAACCCTTAGCCTAACCCTCACACTCACACTCACCGTACCCCAAATCCTAAACCTAATCCTATCCCTAACCCCAACACACACACTAACCCTCACCCTAGCCCTCACCCTAAACCTAATCCTAACCCTAAACCTCATCCTAAACCTCACTCTAACCCTAACACTTACCCTCCCCCTTATGCTCGGCCTAAGCCTAACCCTAAGCCTAAACCTAACCCTAAACCTAACCCAACCCTCACCCTCAGCCTCACCCTAACCCTAATTCTAACCCTAAAGCTCACTCTCACCCTAACCCTAACCCTTACCCTAACGCTAAACCTCACCATAACCTTAACCCTAAACCTCACCCTCATGCTAGCCATCACTCTAACCCTAATCCTAACCCTAACACTCATCCTAAACCTCACCCTAACAATAACCCTAACCCTCACCCTCAATCTCACCCTAACCCTAACCTTAACCCTCACACTCAACTTCACCCTAACCCTAACCTAACCCTAATGCTCAACCTATCCCTAACCCTCAACCTCACCTTAACTGGTACCCTAACCCTCACTCTAACCCTAAACTTAAACGGAACTCTAACTCTCACCCTAACCCTAACCCTAAACCTCACACTCACCCTAACCCTAAGCCTATTCCTAATCCTAACCCTAACCCTCACACTAACCATCACATTAACCCTAACCCTAAAAATAACCCTATCCCTAAACCTCACCTTCAGCCTCACTCTGACCCTAAGACTCACCCTAACCCTAACCCTACCCCTAAACCTAACACGAAACCTCACCAAAACCATAACACTGCCCCTAACCCAAACCCTCACCCTAACAATTACCCTCACTCAAACACTAACCATAACCTTAACACAAACCCTCACACTAACCCTAGCCCTAAACCTCAACCTAAGACTCACCCTCACCATAAACCTAACAACTAAGCCTCACCCTAACGCTCACCCTAACCCTCCCCCTAACCCTATATCTAACCCTAACCCTCACCCTCACCATCAACCTAACCCTAACTCAATCCCTAAACCCCACCCTAATCCTAAACCTAACCCTCACCCGCACCCTCACCCTCTATGTAGCTCTAACACTAATACTAACAATAACACACACCCTCACCCTAACCCTAATCCTCACCCCCACCCTCACCCTCAGCCAAACCCTAAGCCTAAGCCTAACCCTCACCCTAACCCTCACACTTACCCTTACCCTAACCCTAATCCTAAACCTAATCCTAACCCTAAACCTCAAACTAACCCTCACAATCACCCTAACCCTAACCCTAAACCTCAACCTAACCATCCCCATAACCGTAACTCTAACCCTAAACCTCACCCTTACCCTAACCCTAACCCTCACCCTAAACCTCACTCTAAACGTCACCCTTACCCTAACTCTCACCCGCACCCTCAACCTCACCATAACTCTAACACTAAATATAACAATACCAATAAACCTAACCCTAACACTAACCCTAAACATAAACCTCACCCTCAGCCTCACCCTCACCTAAAACTTAACCCTAACCATAACACTAAAAATAACCCTAACCCTAACCCTAACTCTAACCCTAATCCTCACCCCCATCCTCACCCTCAGTCTAAACCTAAGCCTATCCCTAACCCTAACCTAACCCTCCCTGTAACTCTAACCCTAACCCTAGCTCTAACACTAACCCTAACCCTAAACTTAACCCTAACCCAAACCCTAACCCTAACACTAATCCTCACCCCCACCCTCACACTCAGCCTAACCCTAAGCCTAAACCTACCCCTAATCCTAACCCTCAATCTAAACCTAACCCTAACCCTAACCCTAACCCTCACACTCACCCTCACCCTAAACCTAATCCTAAACATAACCCTAACCTTACCCAAACCCTCACTATAAGCCTCACCCTAGCCTTCAACCTAACCCTAATCCTAACCCTAAACCTCATCCTAACTCTCACCATAACCCTAAACCGAACCCTCACCCTAAACCTAACCCTAACCCTCACCCTCATGCTCGGCCTAAGCCTAAGCCTAAGCCTAAGCCTAGCCCTAACCCTAACCCTCACCCTAACCCTAACCCTTACACTAACCCTAACTCTAACCTTAAACCTCACTCTCACCCTAACCCTAACTCTAACCCTAACCCTAAACCTAAACCTCATCCTAACACTAAATCTAAACCTCACCCTCACCTTAACCATAACCCTAAACCTAACCCTAACAATAACCCTAACCTTAACTCTAAAACTAACCCTTATCTTAAGCCTCACCCTAACATTTACCCTCAACTGAACACTCACACTAATCCTAACACTAACCCTCACACTAACCCTAACCATCACCCTAACCCTAAACCTCACCTTAACCCTAACCCTAACCCTCACCCTCACCCTAGCCCTCACCCTAACCCTAACACTCATCCTCACCCTAAACCTCACACTAACCCTCACACTAATACTCAAGCTAACCCTCACACTCACCCTACCCCTAACCCTAATTCTCACCCTAACCCTAACCCTCACCCTTACAATAACCCACAACCTCAGCCTAACCCTCACGTTTACCCGTACCGTCACTCCCACCCTAACCCTCACCCTAACCCTTACCCTCAACTTAACCCTCACCCTAACCCTGACTCTACCCCTAAACGTCATCCTCACCCTAAACCTACCTATAACCCTAATCCTAACACTAAATCTCACCATAATGCTTACGCTAATCCTCACCCTCACCCTCACTGTAACTGTAACCTTAACCCTAACCCTAACAATAACTCTAAACCTAGTCCCTAACCCTCACTGTAACCCTAACCATAACACTAACACTAACCCTTAACCTAAACCTAACCCTCATCCTAAACCTAATCCTCAGCCTCACCCTCACCCTAACAAAACCCTAACCCCACCTTTCACCCTAATCCTAAGCCTAAACCTAACCCTAATTCTAACCCTCACATTCACCCTCACCCTAAACCTAATCCTAAACCTAACCCTATCCCTAACCCTCAGCCTAATCCTCACCCTAGACCTCAGCCTAACCCTAATCCTAACCCTAAACCTAATCCTAATCCTCACCCTAACACTAAACTTAACCCGAACCCTAAACCGAACCCTAACACTCACCCATATGCTGGGGCTAAGCCTGGGCCAAAGCCTAAGCCTAACACTAACCCTAACGCTCACCCTAGCCCTAACCCTAACACTAACCATAACTCTAACCCTAAACCTCACACTCACACTAACCCTAACTCTAACCCTAAACCTAAACCTCATCCTAACCCTAACCCTAACAATAACCCTAACCCTAAACCTAACCCTACACTAACCTTAACCTTAACCCTAACACTGAACCTAACCCTAACCCTAATACTAACCATAACCCTCACCCTAACTCTAACCTCACCCTAACACCAACCCTAATCCTCTCCCTCACCCTAGCCCTCACCCTAACCCTTACCCTCATCCTCACCCTAAACATCACACTAACCCAACACTAATCCTCAATTTAACCCTCATCCTCACCCTCACCCTAACCCTGACCCACACCCTAAACCTAACCCTCACCTACCATAACCCTCACCCTAGGCCTAACCCTCAACTTTACCCTAACCGACACCCCACCTTAACCCTCACCCTAACCCTAACCCTCAGCCTAACCTTCACCCTAACCCTAACTCTACCCCTAAACCTCACCCTCACCCTAACGCTATCTCTAACCCTAACCCTAACACTAAAAACCTCACCCTAACTCTAATACTAACCCTCAACCTCACTGTCACCGTAACCCTAACCCTAACAATAACCCTAACCCTAACCCTAATCCTAACCCTCACTCTCACATTAACCCTAATCCTAACCCTAAACCTCACCGTAACCCTAACCCTCACCCTTAACGTAACCCTAACCTTCATCCTAACCCTCACCATAACACTAACCCAAACCCTAAACCTCACCCTAACAATAAACCTACCCCTCAACCTCACCCTTACCCTTAACCTCACCTTAACTCTAACCCTAACCCTAACAATAACACTAATCCTAACCCTAACCCTAACCCTAACCCTAATCCTAACACTCACCCTCAACCTAACCCTAACCCTAACCCAACCCTCACCCTCAGCATCACCCTTACCCTACACTAAACCTCACACTCACCCTAACCCTAACCCTAAACCTCACCCTAAACTTAACCCTAAACCTCACCCTCACGCTAGCCCTCACCCTAACCCTAATCCTATCCCTAACACTCATCCTAACCTCACCCTAAAAATAAACCTAACCCTCAACCTCACCCTCACCCTAACTCTAACCTTAACCCTAACTCTAAACCTAACCCAAACACTCACCCTCACTATAACCCCTACCCTAACCCTCACCCTAACCCTAAACTTAACCCAAAACCTAACTCTCACCCTATACCTAACACTATCCCTCACCCTCAACTTAACTCTCAACCTCACCCTCACCCTCAGCCTAACCCTAAGCTTATCCCTATCCCTAAACCTAACCCTAACAATCAACCTAACCCTAATTCTAATCAAACCCTAAGCCTAACTCTCACCCTCACCCTATCTCATAACTTAAGCCAAACCCTAACATTAATCCTAACCCTAACCGTAACCCTCAACCTCACCCTAACACTAACACTATCAACCTAACCCTAAACCTCAACCTAACACTAACCCTAACCCTCACACTCACCCTAACCCTAACCCTCATCGTCACCCTAAACCGCACACTAACCCTAACACTAATCCTCAATCTAACCCTCACCCTCACCCTAACCCTAACCCTAACCCTCACCCTAATCCTAACCCTCACCCTTACTGTAACCCTTACCCTCAGCGTAATCTTCACTTTTACCCTTACCGTCACCCCAACCCTAACCCTCACCCTAGAACTAACCCTAACTCTAAATCTAAACCGCACCCTCACCCTAACCCGAACTCTATCCCTAACCCTAACACTAAACCTCACCCTAACCCTAAAGCAAACCCTCAGCCTGAACAGTATGCTCAGCCTAAACCTAAGCCTAAGCCCAACGTTTACCCTAACCCTCACCTTCACCCTAGCCCTCACCCTAACCCTAATCCTAAACCTAACCCTCATCCTAACCCTCACCCTAACCCTAACCCTAAACCTCACCCTCACACTAGCCCACAACCTAGCCCTAATCCTAACCCTAACCCTCATCCTAACCCTCCCCATAACCCTAATCCTCACCCTCACCCTAACCCTAAACCTCCCCTTCACCCTCACCCTCAGTCTAACCCTAAGCCTATACCTAACTCTAACCCTAAAACTAACACTAACCCTAACATTAATCCTAACCCTAACACTAACCCTCAATCTCACCTTAACCCTCACCCTAACCTCAACCGTAACCCTAACACTAAGCCTAACCCTAACCCTCACCCTCAATCTCACCCTAACCCTAACTCTAACCCTAAATCTCACCCTCACCGTAACCCTTACCCTAACCCTAAACCTAAACCTCAACCGAAACCTAACTCTAAACCTCACCCTCACCTTAGCCCTTAACCTAAACCTAATCCTAACCCTAACCCTCATCATAACCCCCCATCTAACCCTAACCCTAACACTCACCCTAACCCTAACCCTCACCGTCAGCCTCACCCTCAGCCTAACCCTAAGCCTAACCCTAAACCGAACCCTAACACAAACACTCACCCTAACCCTAACCATAACCCTCACCCTAACCCTAACCTCACCCTATCACTAATCCTAATCCTCACATTCACCCTAGCCCTAACCCTAAACCTAACCCTCACCCTCACCTTAAATCTCACACTAAGCCTAACACTAATCCTCAATCTAACACTCAGCCTCAGCCTATCCCTAACCCTAACCCTCACCTAACCCTAACCCTCACCCTTACCGTAACCCTCACCCTAGGCCTAACCCTCACCTTTACACTTATGGTCACCCCCACCTTAACCCTAACCCTAATCCTAACCCTCACCCTAACCCCCACCCTAAACCTCACCTTAGCCCTAAATCTAACCCAAAACCACACCTTCACCCTAAACCTAACTCTAAAGTAACCCAAACCCTAAACCTCACCCTAACCCTAACCCTAATCCTAACCCTAACCCTCACCCTAACCCTAAGCCTAACCCTAACCCTAAGCCTAGCCCTCACACTCACCCTCAGCCTAACCGTAACAGTAAACCTAACCATAACAATAACCCTAACCCTAGTCTTAACCCTAACTGTAACCATAACCCTCATTGTAACCCATACTGTAACCTTAACCCTAACCCTCACACTAACCCAAACAATAACCTCACCCTAACCCTAACTCTAACCCCAAGCGTAACACTGAAAACCTCACCCTAACCCTAACCCTCACCCTAACCTTCCCCTAATCCTATATCTAGCCCTGAACCTCACCCTCAACCTAACTCTAACCCTACCCTTAACCCTAAACCCCACCCTAACCCTAACACTAACCCTGACTCGCACCCTCACTCTCACTGTAACTCTAACCCTAACCCTAAAAATAACACTAAGCCTAACCCTAACCATCACCCTAACCCTAATCCTCACCCCCACCCTCACCATCAGCCTCAAACTCACGCTCACCCAACCCTAAATCTAAACCTAAACCTGTCCCTTAATCTCACCTTAACCCTCACTCTCACCCTAACCCAAACACTAACCGTAACCCTAAATCTCACCCTTACCCTATCCCAAACCCTAACTCTAACCCTAAACCTCACCCTCACCCTAACCCTAAAACACCCTAACCCTAACCCTCAACCTCACCCTCAACCACACCGTAACACTAACCCTGGCCCTAACAATAACTCTAACCTTAAACCTATCCCTAAACATAACCCTCACCCTCAGCCTCACGCTCACTGAAAACTTAACCCTAACCATAACACTAAAAATAACCCTAACCCTAACCTTAACCCTACCCCTATTACTGACCCCCACTCTCACACTCAGCCTAAACGTAACCCTAACCCTAACCCTAACCCTAACCCTCCCTGTAACCCTAACCCTAACCCTAACACTAACACTAACACTAACCCTAAACCAAACACTAAAACTAAACCTAATCCTCAGCCTCACCCTAATCCAAACCCTAACCCTAACCCTCACCCTAACCCTAAGCCTAACCATAACCCTTAGCCTAACCCTCACCCTCACCCTTATCCTACCCCAAATCCTAAACCTAACCCTATCCCTAACCCTAACCCTCACCCTAACCCTCACCCAAGATCTCACCCTAAACCTAATCCTAAACCTAAACCTCATCCTAACCCTCACACTAAACCTAACCCTAACCCGAACCCTAACCCGAACCCTAACCCTACCCCTCATGCTCAGCCTAAGCCTAAGCCTAAGCCTAAACCTAACCCTAACCCTAACCATATCCCTAACCCTAACCCTAACCCTAACTCTAACCCTAAATCTCACCCTCACCCTAACCCTCAGTCTAACCCTAACCCTAAACCTAAACCTCATCCTAATCCTAACCCTAACCCTCACCCTCACCCTCACCCTAACCGTAAACATAACCCTAACCCTAACAATAACGCAAACCCTAACCCTAACCATCACCGTAACCATAACCCTCACCCTAACATTTACCTCACCCATCCTCACCCTAACTTCACACTAACCCTAACACTAATCCTCAATCTAAACCTCACCCTCACCCTAACCCTAAACGTAACCCTCACCATAACTGTAACCCTCACACTTACCGTAACCCTCAACCTCAGCCTAACCCTCACCTTTACCCTTACCGTCACCCGCACCATAAACCTCACCCTAACCCCAACCCTCTCCCTAACCCTAACTCTACACCTAAACCTCACCCTCACCCTAAACCTAACTCTAACACTTACCCTATCACTAAACCTCAGCCTCACCCTTTCTTTAACGCTCACACTCACCCTCACTGTAACCATAACCGTAAACCTAACAATAACCCTAAACCTAACCCTAACCCTCACCCTAACCATAACCCTCACCCTAAACATCATCCTCAACCTAACACTTACCCTCACCCTAACACTAACCCTAACACTAACCCTAACCCTAACACTAACCCTAACCCTCACTCTAATCCTAAACCTCACACTAACCCTAACCCTAACTCTAAACCTCACCCTCTCCCTAGCCCTCACACTAACCCTAAATCTAAACCTCCCCATCTCCCTACCCCTAGCCCTAATCCTCACCCTAAACCTCACACTAACCCTAAACGTAAACCTAATGCTCAATCAAAGCCTCACCCTAACCTTAACCCTAACACTAAACCTAACCCTAACACACACACTCACCCTCACCCTAAATCTAACAATAACCCTAACCCTTACCCTAACTCTCCCCCTAACTCACACCCTAAACCTAACACTAACCCTAACCCTAAACCTCAACCTCTCACCCTAACCCTAACTCTAAATCTAAACCTAACCCTCACCCTAAACCTAACTCTAACAGTAACCCAATCCCTAAACCTCACCCTAAACCTAACCCTAAACATCACCCTCACCCTCACCATAACCGTAACTCTAAACCTAACCCTAACAATAACCCTAACCCTAATGCTAACCCTCACCATAACCATAACCCTCACCCTCACCCTCACCCTAACCCTCAGCCTCGCCCTCACCCTCAGCCTCACCCTAACCCAAACCCTCACCCTAACACTTACCCTGACCCTAACACTAATCCTCACCCTAACACTAACCCTCACACTAATCCTAACCCTAACCTCACCCTAAACCTAAACCGAACCCTAACCCTCAACCTAACCCTAACCCTCACGCTCAACATAACACTAACCCTAACACTCACCCTAACCCTAAACTTAAACTGAACCCTAACTCTCACCCTAACCCTAACCCTAATCCTCACCCTAACCCTAAGCCTCACCCTCACCCTCAACGTAACCCTAAGCCTAACCCTAAATGTTACCCTAAACCTCACACTCACCCTATCCCTGACCCTAATCCTAATCCTTACCCTAAATCTAACCTGACCCTAAGCCTCAACTTAACCCTAATTCTAACCCTAAACCTCACCCTCAACATAACCCTATCCCTAACCCAAACTGTAAACCTCACCTTAACCCTAACCCTCACCATAGCCCTCACCCTAACCCTAATCCTAACCCTAACCCTCATCTTATCCCTCCCCATAACCCTAATCCTAACCCTCGCCCTAACCCTAACCCTCACCCTCACCCTCAGCCTAAACTTAAGACTAACCATAATCCTAACCCTAACCCTATCCCTAACCATCACACTCACCCTAAACCTAACCCTAAACCTCACCCTAACCCTAACCCTCAACCTCACGCTCACCCTCAGCCTAACCCTAAGCCTAACCTGTACCCTAACCCTAACATTCACACTCACCCTAAACCTAACCTTAATCCTAATCCTAATCCTAACCCTAACCCTCACCCTCAACCTAACCCTCACCTTAAGCCTAAACCTAACATTAATTCTAACGTAACCCTCACCCTCAGCCTGACCCTAACCCTAACTCTAACCCTAAACCTCACCTGACCCTAACCCTAACCCAAACCCTATCTCTAAGCCTCATCCGAACCATAACCCTAAACCTCACCCTCACCCTCACAGTAACCATAACCCTAACCCTAACGCTAACAATAACCCTAACTCTAACCCTAACCCTCGCCCTAAACATAACCCTCACCCTAAACCTAACACTCACCCTAACACTTACCCTCACCTTAACACTAACCCTAACCCTAACACTAACGCTCACACTAACCCTAGTCATCACCCAAACCCTAAACCTCACCCTACCACTAACCCTAAACCTCACCCTCTCCCTAGCCCTCACCCTAAACCTTAACCCTCATCCTCACCCTAAACCTCACAGTAACCCTAACACTAATCCTCAATCTAACCCTCAACCTCACCCAAAACCTAACCCTAAACCTCACCCTAACATTAACCCTGACACTTAACTTAACCCTCACCCTAAGCCTAACTCTCAACTTTACACTTACCATCACCCCCACATTAACCCTAACACTAAATTTCACCCTAATCCTAACCCTAACCCTCACCCTCAACCTCACGCTCAGCCTAACCCTAAGCCTAAGCCTAAGCCTAACCCTCACCCTCACCCTCACCCTCAGCCAAAACCTAAGGCTAACCCTAACCCTAATCCTAACCCTCACACTCACTCTGTCCCTAACCTTAATCCTAACCCTAACCCTAACCCTAACTTTCACCCTCAAATTCAGCCTAACTCTAACCCTAATTCTAACCCTAAACCTCACCCTTAGCTTAACCCTAATACTAACCCTAACCCTAACCCTAACCCTCCCCCTATCTCTCACCCTAACCCTAACCGTAACACTAACCATAACCCTAAACCTCACCCTAACACTCACCCTAACTTTAACTCTAACCCTAAACGTCACCCTCATCATCACCCTAACCCTAACCCTCACCCTATCACTTACCCTCACCCTAACGCTCACGCTAACCCTCAAACTCACCCTCAACCTTACCCTAATCCTAAACCTAACCCTAACCCAAAACCTCACCCTAACAATCCCCCTAACCCTAACTCTAACCCTAAACCTCACCCTCAAACTACCCCTAACCCTAGGCCTAAACCTCAACCTAAACGTCAGCCTAACCCTAACCCACACCCTCACACTCAACCTCACTGTAACTCTAAGCCTATCCCCAAAAATAATACTAATCCTAACCCTAACCCTCAGCCTCACCCTCACCGCAAACTTAACCCTAACCATAATCCTTAAAATAAGCCTAGCCCTAACCCTAACCATAACCCTCACCATAACCCTAACCCTAACCCTAATTCTAAACCTAACCCTATCCCTAAGCCTAACCCTAACCCTAACCTCACACTCACCCTCACCCTAATCCGAATCCTAACCCTAACCGTATGCCTAAACCTAACCCTCACCATAACACTCACCCTAGCCCTCACCCTCATGCTCGGCCTAAGCCTAAGCATAAGCCTTAGCCTAATCCTAACCCTAACCCTCACACTAACCCTAACCCTAACACTAACCCTAACTCTAATTGTAAACCTCACGCTCACCCTAACCCTAACTGCAACTCCAACTCTAAAACTAACCCTAAACCTAACCCTAAAATAACCCTAACCCCAACCCTAAATCTACCCCTAAATCTCATGCTCACCCTAAAGCTATCTCTAACCCTAACCCTAACACTAAAACTCACCGTAACCCTAACCTTAACTCTCAGGCTAAACCTAAACCTCACCCTCACCCTCACTCTCAGCCTAAACCTAAGGTTAACCCTAAGCCTAACCCTAACCCTCACACTCACCCTAACCCTAACCCTAATCCTAATACTAATCCTAGCCTTAACACTAACCCTCACCCTAACCCTCGCCCTAACACTAACCCTAAAACTAACCCTCACCCTCAGCCTCATCCTAACCCTAATTCTAACACTAAACCTCAACCACATGCTAACGCTAACCCTAACCCTAACCCTAATCCTAACAATCCCCCTAATTCTCACCCTAACCCTAACCCTAACACCCTAACCCTAAACCTCAACCTAACCCTCAACCTAAACCTAACTCTATCACTAAACCTCACCCTCACCCAACTCTCACATTAACTCTAACCCTCACCCTAACACTTACCCTCACCCTAACACTAACCCTACATTAACACTAACCCTCAAACTAACCCTAAACTTAACCCTAACCCTAAACCTCAACCTAACCCTCACCCTCACCTTAACCGTAATACTAACCCTATGCCTAACCCTTACCCAAACTGTCGCCCTAACCCTATATTTAACCTAAAACCTCACCCTAACCCTAACCCTAAGCCTAACCCTAACCCTAACCCTAATGCTAAACCTAACCCTAACCCTAACCCTAAAAGTAAGCCTAATACTCAGCCTCACCCTCACCTTAACCCAAACCCTAATCCTAACCCACACCCTAACCCTCACCCTAACTCTCAGGCTAACCCTAACCCTAACCCTAACCCTAACAATCACCCTCACCCTAACCCTAATCCTAAACCTAACCCATTTCCTAAACCTAACGCTCACCCTAACCCTCACCCTAGCCTCACCCAACCCTAATCCTAACCCTAAACCTCATCCTAACCCTCAACCTAACCCTAACCCTCACCCTAACCCTCACACTAACCCTAAACCTAAACATCACCATAAGCCTAATCCTCAACCCCACCCTCACCCTCAGCCTAACCTTAAGCCTAAGCCTAAGATTAACCCTAACCCTCACACTCACACTTAACCTAAACCTAATCCTAACCCTAACCCTAACCCTCACCCTCAGCCTCAACCTAACCCTAATTCTAACCTTAAACCTCACCCCCACCCTCACCGTGAGCCTAACGAAAAGCCTAACCCTAAGCCTAAACCTAACCCGAACCCTCACCGTAACCCTAACCCTAATCCTAACACTAACCTTAACCATAAACCTAACCCTCACACTCACCCTTACCCTAACCTTAATCCTAAACCAAACCTATATCTAACCCTAACCCTCACCCCAAACCTCTTCCTAGATCATACCCTAACCCTAATTCTAACCCTAAACCTCATCCTAACCCTCACCCTAACCCGAACCCGAACCCGAACCCACATGCTGGGGCTAAGCCTAAGGATAAGTCTTACCCTAACCCACACCTTCTCCTCAGCCCTAAACCTAAAACTAAACCTAACCATCACCCTAACCCTAATCCTCAACCCCACCCTCACCATCAGCCTAAGCCTAATCCTAAGCCTAATGGTAAACCTAAACCTCACACTCACCCTCACCCTAACCTTAATCCTAAACCTAAACCTAGCCCTAAACCTAACCTTCTCCCTAACTCTCACCTAACCCTATGCCTAACACTAACCCTAAACATAACCCTCAACCTAACCCTCACCCTACCCCTAACCTTAACCCTAAACCTCACCCTCACTCTAACCCTAACTCTAACCCTAACCCAAACCCTAAAACTCACCCTAACCCTAACCCTAACACTCACCATCACCCTCACCGCAACCATGACCCTAAACCTAAGCCTAACAATAACCGATCCCTAATTCTAACCGTCACCCTAACCATAACTCTCACCCTAACCCATACCGTCACCCTAACACTTACCATCCCCCTAAGACTAACCCTAACCCTAACACTAACCCTCACACTAACCCTAATCCTAACCCTAACCCTAAACCTCAACCTAACCCTCACCCTAAACCTAACCCTACCACTAACCCTAACCCTAACCCTCAACCTAACCCTCACCCTAACCCTATATCTAACACTAAACCTCACCCTAACCCTAACCCTAACCCTAAACCTAACCCTAAACCTCACCCTAACCCTAACCCTCATCTGCACCCTCACCCTCACCGTAACTCTAACGCTAACCCTAACAATAACACTAACCCTAACCCGAACCATCACCCTAACCCTAATCCTCACCCCCAACCTCACCCACAGCCTAACCCAAAGCCTAAGCCTAATCCTCACCCTAACCCTCACACTCACCCTAACCCTAACCCTAATCCTAAACCTAAACCTATCCCTAAACCTCAACCTAACCCTCCCCTTACCCTAACTCTAACACTAACCCTAAACCTAAACTTCACCCTAACCCACACCTTAACCCTAATTCTAAACCAAAACCTCACACTCACACTAACCTTAACACTAACCATAACCCTAAACCCCACACTAAACCTAACCTTGACCCTCACCCTCAACCTCACTGTTACTCTAACCCTAACCCTAACAATAACACTAATCCTAACCATAACATTAACCATAAACATAACCCTCACCCTCAGCCTCACCCTCACCTCAAATATAATCCTAACCATAACACTAAAAATAACCCTAACACTAAGCCTATGCCAAACCCTAATTCTAATACTCACCCCCACCCTCACCCTCAGCCTATCCCTAAGCCTAACCCTATCTCTAACCCTAAACCTAAAAATCACTTTAACCCTAACCCTAACACTAACCCTAACACTAACCCTAAACCTAAACCAAACCCTAAACCTAACCCTAATCCTCAGCCTCTACCTCACCCTAACCCTAACCCTAACCCTCACCCTAAAGCTAAGCCTAACCTTAACCCTAACCCTAACACTCACATTCAACCTCACCCTAACCCTAATCCTAAACCTAACCTTATCCCAACCCTAAAACTCATCCTAACCCCCACCCTAACCCTAACCCTAAACCTCAACCTCAGGCTCGGCCTAAGCCTAAGCATAAGCCTAAGCCTAACCCTAACCCCAACCCTCACCCTAACCCTAACCCTAAACCTAACCATCACCCTAACCATAACCCTCACCCAAACCCTAACCTTCACCCTAATACTATCCTCACCCTAACACTAACCCTGACGCTCAAACTAACGCTCACACTAATCCTCACCTTCACCCTAGCCCTCACCCTAACCCTAACCCTCACCCTCACTATCAGTGTAACGCTAAGCCTAACCCTAACCCTAAACCTAACCCTCATGCTCAGCCTAACCCTTACCCTAAACCTAACCCTAACCCTAAACCACACCCTCAGGCTCACCTTAACCCTAAATCTAAAACTAACCCTAAACCTCACCCTAACCCTAACCCTAAAAGTCACCGATACCATAGACCTCACCCTAACCCTAATCCTAACCATAAACATAATCCTAACCCTCCTCATAACCCTAACCTTAACAATCACCCAAACCCTACCCTCACTAACACCTTCACCCTCAGCCCAACCCTAAGCCTAACCCTAAACCTAACCCTCACACTCACCTTAACCCTAACCCTAACCCTAATCTTAACCCTAACCCTAACCTCACCCTCACCTAAACTCTCACCCTAACCTAAACCTAAACCTAACACTAACCCTAACCCTAACGATAACCCTAACCCTCACCTTCAGCCTCACCCTAACACTAACTCTAACCCTAAACCTCACCCTCACCCTAAACCAAACCCTAACCCTAAACCTCACCCTAAACCTAACCCTAAATCTCACCCTCACCCTAGCCCTTACCCTAACCATAACCCTCACCTTAATCCTAACCCTCACCCTAACCCTTACCCTAACCCTAATCGTAACCCTAACGCTCATCCTAACCCTCACCCTAACCCTAACCCTCACACTCAACCCTCAGCCAAACCCTAAGCCTAACCTTAAACCTAACCCTAACACACACACTCACCCACACCCTAAGCCTAATCCTATCCCTAAACCTAAACCTATTCTTAAATCTCTCCCGAACTCTCACCTAACCCTAACCCTAACACTAACCCTCACCCTAACCATATCCCTCACCTTAAACCTAACCTTCACCGTAACACTTATCCTCACCCTAACACTAACCCTAACGCTAAAACTAACGCTCACACTAATCCTCACCTTCACCCTAGACCTCAACCTAACCCTAACCCTCATCTTCACCCTAAACCTCACACTAACCCTACCAGTAATCCTCAATCTAACCCTCACCTTCACCCTAACCTAACACTAACACTGACACTAACCCTAATCCTAACCCTAACCCTAACCCTCAACCTTACCGTAACCATCACCGTCAGTTAAAACCTCACATTTACACTTACGGTGACCCCCACCCTAAACCGCACCCTAACCCTAACCAACACCCTAACCCTCACCCTAAACCTTACCCTAACACTCACCATAACCATAAACCTAACCCTAACCCTAACACTCACCCAAACACTTACCCTCAATTAACACTAACCCTAAACCTAACACTAAAGCTCACACTAACCCTAACCCTAATCCTATTCCTAAACCTCACCATAAACCTAACCCTAAAACTAATCCTCACCCTCACCTTTGCCCTCACCCTAACCCTAATTCTAACCCTCACCCTCACCCGAACCCTCATCCTCACCCTAAAACTCACACTAACCCTAAACCTAATCCTCAATCTAACCCTCACCCTAAGCCTAACCCTAACATTTACCCTAACCCTAACCCTCACCCTAACCATCCCCCTAACTCTATATTTAAACTTAAACCTCACCCTCACCCTAAACCTAACACTAACCCTAAACCCTACCCTAACCCTAAACCTAACCCTCACCCACACCCTCACCCTCACCATAACTCTAACCCTAACCCTAAGAATAACACTAACCCTAAACCGAACCATCACCCTAACCCTAATTCTCAACCCCACTGTCACCCTCACCCTAACCCTAATCCTATCCCTAAACCTAACCCTAATCCTAACCCTCTTCCTAATTCTCACCTAAACCTAACCCTAACACTAACCCTAAACCTAACCCTCAACCTGACCCTCACCCTACCCTTAACCCTAACCCTAAACCTCACCCTCACTCTAACCCTAATCCAAACCCTAAACCTCACCCTAACCCTAACCCTAACACTCACCCTCACCCTCACCACAACCATGACCCTAAACTTAACCCTAACAGTAACCCTAACCCTAATCCTAAACATCACCCTAAACATAACCCTCAGCCTAACCCATACACTTACCCTAACAATTACCATCCCCCTAAAACTAAGCCTAACCCTAACACTATCCCTCACACTAACCCTAACCCTAACCCTAACCCTAAACCTCAACCTAATCCTCACCCTCAACCTAATCCTAACACTAACCATAAACCTAACCCTCACCCTAACCCTATATCTAATCCTAAACCTCATCCTCACCCTTACCCTAACCCTAACCCTAACCCTCATCCTCACCCTAAACCTCACACTAACCCTAACACAAATCCTCAATCTAACCCTCACCATCACACTAACCCTAACACTAAGCCTCACCCGAACCCTAACCTTCAACCTTACCGTAAACATCACCCTCAGCTTAACTCAAAGGTTTACCCTTACCATCACCCTAACCATAAATGTAACACTAACACTAAACCTAAACTTCAACCTCAGCCTCACCCTAACACTAACCCTAACCCTAAACCTCACACTCATCCTCATCTTAACCCTAACCCTAACACTAAACCTCACCCTCACAATAGCCCTCACCATAACCCTAATCCTAAAACTAACCCTCATCCTAACCCTCACCATAAGCCTAACACTCATCCTCACCCTTACCCTAAACCTAAACCTAACCGTCAACCTAACCCTAACCCTCACCCTCACCATAACCCTTACCCTAACCCTCACTCTAACCCTAAACTTAACCCGAACCCTAACCCTCACCCTAATCCTAACCCTCACCCTCAACCTCACCCTCAGCCTAACCCTAAGCCTAACCCTAAACCTAACCCTAACACACACACTCACCCTCACCCTAACTCTAATCCTAACCCTAACCCTCCCCCTAACTCTCACCGTAAACCTAATCTTAACACTAACACTAACCCTAAACCTCAACCTAACCCTCACCCGAACCGTAATTTTAACCCTAAACCTCACCCTCACCCTAAACCTAACTCTAACCCTAACCCAAACCCTAAACCTCACCCTAACCCCTACCCTCACCTGCACCCTCACCCTCACTGTAACTCTAAACCTAACCATAAAAATAACACTAACCCTAAACGGAACCATCACCCTACCCCTAATCCTCAACCCCACCTTCACCTTCAGCCTAACCATAAGCCTAAGCCTAACCCTCAACCTAACCCTTACACTCACTCTCACCCTAACCCTAATCCTAAACCTAAACTTAAACCTAACCCTAACCCTAAACCTAACCCTAATCCTCATCCTCACACTCACCCTTGCCTAATCCCTAAACTTAACCCTCACCCTAATCTTAAGCCTAATACTCACCCTAAGCCTCACACTCACCCTCACCCTAACCCTAATACTAACCCTAACCCTAACCCTCACCCTAACCCTCACCCTAGCCCTAATCCTAACCCTAATCCTAATCCTAAACCTCGTCCTAACCCTCACTCTAAACCTAACCCTAAACCTCACCCTCAACCTAGCCCTCACCCTAAACCTAATCCTAACCTTAAAGCTCATCCAAAACCTCCCCATAACCCTAACCCTATCTCTCAACCTAAACCTAACCCTCACCCTCAACCTCACTCTCAGCCTAACACTAACCTTCACCCTAACCCTCACATTCACCCTAACAGTAACCCTAATCCTAAACCTAACCCTATCCCTAAACCTCAACCTAAACCTCACCCTCACCCTAAACCTAACACTAACCCTAACCCTTAACCTATCCATAACCCTAACTCTAACCCTAAACTTCACCCTCAACCTAACCCTAACCCTAAGCCTAACTCTCACCCTCCCCCTAACCCTAACCCTATCACTCACCCTAACCATAAACTTAATCCGAATCCTAACTCTCACACTAACCCTAAACCTCAGCATAACCTTAAACCTAAACGTAACCCTAACCCTAACCATCACACTCACCCTCACCCTATCCTCCCCCTAACCGTATATCTAACCCTAAACCTCACCCTCACTCTAACCCTAACCCTAACAATAAACCCCAGTATAACCCTAAACTTCCTTAACCCTAAACCTAACCCTAATCCTCAGCCTCAACCTCACCCTAACCCTAACCCACACACTAACCCTAAGCCTAACCCTAAACCTAAAACTAACCCTCACACTCACCCTCACCCTAAACCTAATACTAAACCTAACCCAAATCCTAACCCTAACCCTCACCCTAAGCCTCAACCTAGCCCTCACCCTAACCCTAAATCTAAACCTAACAATAAACCTAAACCTCATCCTAACCATAAACCTAACCCTCACACTCACCCTCACCATAACCGTAGCCTTAACCCTAACAGTAACCCTAACCCTAGCCCTAACCCTCACCCTTACCATAACCCTCACCCTAACCCTAACGCTCACCCTAACACTTACCCTCACCCTAACACTAACTCTAACCCTAACACTAACCTTCACACTATCCCTAACCATCACCCTAACCGTAATCCTCAAACTAACCCTAACCCTAATCCTCACCCTCAACCTAACCCTCACCCTAAACCTAAACCTCATCCTCACCCTAAACCTCAAAATAACCCTAAGACTAATCCTCAATCTAACCCTCACCCTCACCCTACTCCTAAACCTAACCCTCACCTTAACACTAACCCTCACCCTAACCCTAACTCTACGCATAAACCTCACCGTAACCCTAACCCTCAGGCACACCCTCTTCATCACTGTAACCCTAAGCCTAACCCTAACCCTAATCCTAACCCTCACACTAACTCTAAGCCTTACCCTCACCCTAACCCTAACCCTCACCCTCACCCTCACCCTCAGCTTAAACCTAAGCCTAAGCTTAACCCTAACACTCACACTCACCCTAAACCTTACCCTAATCCTAATCCTAACCCTAAGCCTAAACCTCACCCTCACCCTAACCCTCACCCTAACCCTAAACCTAACCCTAATCCTCAGCCTCACCCTTACCCTAACCCAAACCTTAACCCTAACCCCCAGCCTAACCCTAAGCCTAACCCTAACCATCACACTCACCCTCACCCTAAACCTAATACTAAACCTAAACCTATCCCTAACCCTAACCCTCACCCTACGCCTCAACCTAGCCCACACCAGAAACCTAAATCTAACCCTAACCCTAAACCTAAACCACATCCTAAACCTAAACATAAGCCTCACCCTCACCCTCACCGTAACCGTAGCCCTAACCCTAACAGTAACCCTAACTCTAGCCCTATTCCTCACAGTTACCATAAGCCTCACCCTAACCCTAACCCTCAACCTAACACTTAACCTCACCCGAACACTAACTCTAACTCTAAGACTAACCCTCACACTATCCCTAACCATCACTCTAAACCTTATCCTCACCCTAACCCTAACCCTATCTCTCACCCTCAACCTAACCCTCACCCTAAACCTAACCCTCATACTCACCCTAAGCCTCACAATAACCATAACACTAATCCTCAATCTAACCCTCACCCTCACCCTACCCCTAAACCTAACCCTCACCCTAACCCTAAACCTCACCCTAACCCTCACCCTAACCCTAACTCTACACCTAAACCTCACCCTAACCCTAACTTTAACACTAACCCTAACCCTAACCCTCACCCTCAGCCTCACCCTAACCCTAAACCTCAACCTCACCCTAACCCTAACCCTAAATCTAACGCTAAACCTCACCCTAACCCTAACCCTAAAACTCACCCTCACCCTAGTCCTGATCCTAACCGTAATCCTAACCCTAACAATCATGCAAACCCTCCCCATAACCCTAACACTAGCCCTCACCCTAACCCTAAACCTCAAACTCACACTCACCCTCAGCCCAAAACTAAACCTAAACCTAAACCTCACCCTAACCCTCACACTCACCTTCACCCTAACCCTAATCCTAAACGTAACCCTATCCCTAAACCTCAACCTAAACCTCACCCTCACCCTAAAACTAACACTAACCCTAACCCTGAAACTCACCCTAACCTTCCCCCTAACCCTAACTCTAACCCTAAACCTCACCCTCACCCTAACCCTAACCTGAACCCTAAACCTTACCCTAACCCTAACCCTCACCCTCACCCTCACCCAAAACCTCAAAGTAACTCTAACTCTAAACCTAAAAATAACACTAACCCTAACCCTAACCCTAAACATAACCCTCACCCTCAGCCTCACCCTCACCGCAAACTGAACTCTGACCATAACACTAACAATAACCCTAACGGTAACACTAACTCTAATCCTCACCTCGACCCTCAGCCTAACCCTAAGCCAAACCCTAACCCTAACCCTAAACCTAACTCTAACCCTAAACCTCCCCCTCACCCTAAACCTAACTCTAAACCTAACCCTGAACCTAAACGTCATCCTAAACCTAACCCTCACACACACACTAACCCTTACCCTAATCCTAATGCTTTCACTAAGGCTAACCCTCACCCACACCCTAAACCTCACCCTAACCCTAACTCTAACACTAACCCTAACTCTAACCCTAAACCTCAGCCTCACCCTAACCCTAACCCTAAACCTAACGCTAAACCTCACCCTAACCCTAACCCTAAAACTCACCCTCACCCTAGCCCTCACCCTAACCCTAATCCTAACCCTAACGCTCATCCAAACCCTCCCCATAACCCTAAACCTAGCCCTAACCCTAACCCTCAAAATTTCCCTCACCCTCAGCCTAACCCTAAGCCTAAACCTAACCCTCACGCTAACCCTCACATTCAACCTCTCCCTAACCCTAATACTAAACCTAACCCTATCCCTAAACCTCAACCTAAACCTCCCCCTCCCCCTAAACCGAACCCTAACCCTAACCCTGAACCTCATCCTAACTGTCCCCCTAACCCTACCTCTAACACTAATCCTCCCCCTCACACTAACTCTAATCCTAACCCTAAACCTCACCCTAAACCTCACCCTAACCCTAACCCTCTCCCTCACCTAAAACTTCAAAGTAACTCTAACGCTAAACCTAACAATAACACTAACTCTAACCCTAACCCTAACCATAAACCTCACTCTCAGCCTCACCCACACCGTAAACGTAACCCTAACCATAACACTAACAATAATCCTAACCCTATCCCTAACACTAACCCAACCCTAACCCTCACACTCACCGTCACCGTAAACTAAATCCTAAACCTAACCCTATCCCTAACCATAACCCTCACCCTAAGCCATAACCTAGCACTCACCCTAACCCTAAATCTAACTCAAACCCTAAACCTAAAACTCATCCTAACCCTAAACTTAACCCTCACCCTCACCCTCACCGTAACCGTAGCCTTAACCCTAACAGTAACCCTAAATCTACACCTAACCCTCACCCTTACCATAACCCCCACCCTAACACTAACCCTCACCCTAACACTTATCCTCACCCTAACACTAACTGTAACCCTAGCACTAACACTCACACTATCCCTAACCATCACCCTAAACCTAATCCTCACCCTAACCCTAACCCTAACCCTCACCCTCAACCTAACACTCACAATAAACCTATAAACCTAACCCTCATCCTCACGCTAAACGTCACAATAACTCTAACACTAATCCTCAATCTAACCCACACCCTCACCCTACCCCTAAACCTAACCCTCACCCTAACCCTAAACCTCACCCTAACCCTCACCCTAACCCTAACTCTAAACCTAAACCTCACCCTAACCCTCTCCCTCACGCTCACCCTCTCCCTCAGTGTAACCCTAAGCCTAACCCTAACCCTAACACTCACACTAACTCTAAACCTTACACTCACCCTAACCCTCAACCTAACCCTAGCACTCACGCTCACTGTAACCCTAACACTTACCCTCACCCTCACCCTAACCTTCACCATCACACGCACCCTCAGCTTAACCCTAAGCTTAAGCCCAACCCTAACCCTAACCCTCACCCTCACCCTAACACTCACCCTAACCCTAACTCTAACACTAAACCTAACCCTCATCCTCAGCCTCACCCTAACCCTAACTCTAACCCTAAACCTCACCCTCACCCTAACTCTAACCCTAAGCCTAACCCTAAATCTCACGCTCATCCTAGCCCTCAACCTAACCCTAATCCTTACTGTAATGCTCATCCTAACCCTCCCCTAACCCTAACCCTAACCCCCACCCTAATCCTCAACCACACCCTCACACTCAACCTAACCCTAAGCCTAACCCTGTCCCTAACGCTAACCCTAATCCTCACCGTAAACCTAAACCTATCCCTAATGCTAACCCTAAACCTAAACCTAAACCTAAACCTAACCCTAATCCTCAGCATCACCCTCACCCTAACCCAAAACCTAAACCTAATCCTCACCCTAACCCTAAGCCTAAACCTAACATAACCATAACCCTCACACTAACCCTCACCCTAACCCTAATCCTAAGCCTAACTTAACCCTAAAACTAAACCTCACCCTATCCCTAACTCTAACATTATCCCTAACCCTAACCCTCACCCTCAGCCTCACCCTAACCCTAACTCTATTCCTAACCCTAACACTAAAACTCACCCTAAGCCTAAGCCTAAACCTAACCCTCACCCTCACCCTCACCGTAACTGTAACCCTAACCCTAAACCTAAAAATAACCCTAACCATATCCCTTTTCATCACCCTAACCAAAACCCTCACCCTAAGGCTAACCCTCACCATAACACTTACCCTCACTCTAACACTAACCCTAACCCTAACCCTAACCCTCACACTAAACCTAACCCTCAACCTAATCCTAAACCTCACCCAAACCCTAACCCAAACCCTCACCCTCAACGTAGCCCTCACCCTAACCCTGATTCTAACCCTCACCCTCACCCTAAACCTAACCCTCATCCTCACACTAAACCTCACACTGACCGTAACCCTAATCCTCAATCTAACCATCACCCTACCTCTAACCCTAACCCTTACCCTAACCCTAAACTGAACTTTAACCCTCACCCTTATCTTAACCTTCACCCTCAGCCTAAACCATACTTTACACTTAGCATCTTCCTCACCCTAAACCTCACCCTAACCCTAAACTTTATCCTAACCCTCACCCTCACCCTAAACCTAACCCTCATCCTCACACTAAACTTCACACTGACCCTAACCGTAATCCTCAATCTAACACTCACCCTACCTCTAACCCTAACCCTTACCATAACCCTAAACTGAACTTTAACCCTCACCCTTATCTTAACCTTCACCCTCAGCCTAAACCATACCTTTACCCTTAGCATCTTCCTCACCCTAAACCTCACCCTAACCCTAAACCTCATCCTAAACCTCACCCTAACCATAAACCTAACCATCCCCCTAAACCTAGCCCTCACCCTCAACCTCAAGCTCAGCCTATCCCTAAGCATAAGCCTAAGCGTAAGCCTAACCCTCACCCTCACTGTAACTCTAACCCTAACCCAAACAATAAAACTAATCCTAAGCCTAAACCTAACCCTAACGCTAACCCTACCCTAATCCTCACACTCACCCTCACCCTCACCCTAACCCTAATCCTAACCCAACCTTCACCCTAATGCTAAACCTCACCCTTACAATAAACCTAACCCTCATCCTAACACTCACCCTGACCCTCACCCTAATACTAAACCACACCCTAAAACTAACCCTAACACTCACCCTCACCCAAGCCCTCACCCTAACACTAATTCTAACCCTAACCCTCACCCTAACCCTAACCCTCATCCTCAACCTAATCCTCACACTAACCATAACCCTAATCCTCAATCTAATCCTCACCCTAACCCAAAACTTAACCCTAACTCTAAACCTAAACCTCACCCTCACCCTCACCCTAACGTTAACCCTAACCCTAAACCTCACACTAACCCTAACCCTCACCCTCACCCTCAACTTCACCTTAACTCTAACCCTAACAATAACACTAACCCTAAACCTAACCATAACCCTATCCATAACCCTAAACCTCATTGTAAGCCTAACCCTTACACTAACACTAACCCTAACCCTAAACCTATCCCGAAACCTAAAACTAATCCTCAGCCTCACCCTCACCCTAACCAAACCCTAACCCTAAACCTCACCCTAACCCTAAGCCTAACCCTAACCCTAACCCTAATCCTCACACTCACCCTCATCCTAACCCTTACCCTAAACCTAACCCTATCCCTAACCTTAACCCTTACCCTAACCCTCAACCTAGCCCATACCCTAACCCTATTCCTAACCTTAAATCTAATCCTAACCCTCAGCCTAACCCTAACCTCAACCCTCACCCTAAACCTAAACCTATCGCTCACCCACATGCTGGGCCTAAGCCTAAGCCAAAGTCTAACCCTAACCCTAACCCTAAGCTTCGGCCTAACCCTAAACCTAACACTAACTCTAACTCTAAACCTAAACTTCACCCTCATCCAAACCCTAACTCTAACCCTAACCCTAAACCTAAACCTCATCCTAAACCTAAAACTAAAAATAACCCTAACCCTAACCCTAATCCTACCCTAAATCTAACCCTAAAACTAAACCTAACCCTAACCCTAACCTTAACCCAAACCCTAACCCTAACACTCACACTAACCCTAACCCTCACCCTAATACTAAACCACACCCTAAGCCTAACCCTAACACTCACCCTCACCCAAACCCTAACCCTAACCCTCACCCTAATCCTAATTTTAACCATAACCCTCACCCTAACCCTAAACTTAACCAAACCCTAACTCTCACGCTAACACTAACCCTAACCCTCAGCAAAACCCTAACATTCACCCTCACCCTCACTCTCAGCCTAACCCTAAGCCTAATCCTAAACTTAACTCTCACACTCACCATAACCCTTATCCTAATCTTAAACCTAACCCTAAGCCTAAGCCTCACCCTCCCCCTAACCCTCACCCTAAACCTAACTCTAACACTAACCCTAAACATAAACCTCAATCTAAGCCTCACACTTACCCTAACTTTAATCCTAAACCTCACCCGAACCCTAACCATAACTCTAACCGTAACCCTAAAACTAAACCTCTAATTGACCCTAAACCTAACCCTCACCCTCACCTTAACCTTAACCCTAAGCCTAACCCTAACAATAACCCTCACCCTCACCGTAACACTAATCCTAACCCTAACCCTAACCCTAACCCTAAAACTCACACTCACCATAACTCTAACCCTCATCCTAACCCTCACCCTAACCCTAACCCTAAACCTCACCCAAACACTAACCCTAACACTCACCCTCACCCTAACCCTAATCCTAACCCTAATCCTCATCCTAACCCTCACCCTAAATTTAACCCTAACCCTCACCCTCACCCTCAACCGAAACCTAAGCCTAACTCTCACCCTAAGCCTATTCCTAACACTTCCCCTCACCCTAACCCTAAATCTAAACCTAACCCTCACCCTAACCCTAACCCTCACCCTCACCGTAACCCTAACCCTCAAGCTAACCCTCACCCTAACCATAACCCTAAACCTAAACCTTAATCTAACACTAACCCTAAACCTAAACCTCACCCTAACCCTAACTCTATCCCTAAATATCACCCTCACCCTTACCCTAACCTTACCCTTAAACCTAAACATAAACCTCAACTTAACCCTAACCGTAAACCTCACCCTCACCACAGCCCTCACCCTAACCCTAATCCTAACCCTTAAGCTAACCCTAACCCTCACCCTCACTGTAACCCTTACTCTAACCCTCACCCTAACCCGAAACTTAACCCGAACCTTAACTCTCACCCTAACTCTAACCCTAACCCTCACCCAAACCTTAATCCTC